>NC_141883.1:18373563-18676594 GCF_030686135.1 Camelina sativa
TTAGCATAAGACACTTTCGTTAAAATCACAAACTGTTTTTACTAATTAAACAAAGTTGATACTCTAGAACAAACGCTCGCAATCGATCTGGAACCATCAACTTCTTTGCTCCACCATCGTTTTTTTAGATACTGTGTAGTAGCCTCAAACAAATGCTCGCAATCGATCCGGAATCATCAGCTTCGTTGCTCCAGCTTTATTGTCAAGATTTAGCTCCATCAAACTTGGCATGGCATCTTCTTTAATCTCCAACTGATCTAATCTTTTCATGATCAATACAAGTTTCCTCATCCGACAAAAACCTTGTGCTTTTATGCAAATTTTCGCTCCCGGGTAGCCAGAAGAATACAAAACCAGATCTTCCAGACGTTGCAGTTTCTGTAGAGCAGGCATTGGATCTTCTTGGAGATTTACTATAAGTTTTAGGGACTCAAGACTGGGAAAGATCAAATCCATGTCTATGGGAAGTCTTTGTACGCTGCAATGCAAGAATGTCAACTCGAGAAGGAGTTCGAACCGAACTGTTTCTTCTGAAAATAAGTTGAAGGTCACTACTTCAATCTTCAAGACACGAAGATTTTTCAGTTTGGATAAGCAAACTAAGTCCAAAGGAACTCTTCTTTGGTCCTTCAATATGTGGAACTCGTAGATCTCCAAGTCCTGAAGATTAATGAGTAACTCATGTTTTAGTTTGCTCCAGCTGTAGGTGGAGATAGACCTCAAGGTCTGAAGGTTCACTGCGTCGCCTATTAGTAATTCTCCGATGAATCTTCCAGTGACGTGCCTCAGTGATATGAGCTTACTTAGATCAGTCATTTTCTCAAAGCAGTTGCCTGATGCATCTAGTGTCTGTAGAAACCGTAAATTGGAGATGAAATCGGGTAAACTATTCACAACAGTATCGGCGGTCCCAAGGTACCTCAAGTGGACTAAACCACCAATCACATCTGGTAAACTCCAGGGGCTATATCCTTGACAAATGAAATGAAGTCCTCCAAGATTAAGCACTCGAAGTAACTTCAGTTTTAAAGTAATGGTTTCAACATAAGTAATGTCCCTCCTCGGTTCACCGAAGAACAAGAAAGATCGCATATGTCTGTTCACTCGTCTGTCACACAAGTAGTTGTTGTCCATAAGTTGGTGAACCGCTTCCTTTCTGCAAGTAGTAGTAGAAGAATGTTGCTCGGTGTAAACATTTACAAAGTTAAGCTCTTTGGCTTTCTTACTAACCAATTCTCTGATAAGATCATGGATTCTACAAAACATCAGTTTCTCTCGCTTTCTTTCCACGGCTTGGACCAAGCTTCTGTCTGTCAGCTCTTCGATGTAATAACGAGCCACATCTTCCATTGTTTTCTCTTTATCCTTTTGTATAAAACCTTCTGCTACAAGTAACTGTATCAATCTCTCTACATCGATCTCATAGTCCTCCGGGAAAACGCTAAGGTAAAGAAAACAGTGTTTCAACTGATTTCCCATCTCCTTGAAGCTTAGATCAAACAAAGTGGAGAAATGAATGGTGTCATCCTTTATACGCAAACTGTCCCGCACATCATGCCACTCGTTTGGCCTCTTCCTAGACATTAGCCCGGCAAGAACGACTATAGTAAGATGTAACCCACCGCATTTTTGAACCATTTCTTTTCCGATGTTCTGCAGTTCTTGATCGACTTTTTCAATATCTCTAAATGCCTTCCGCTCAAACAGGTTCTAGCTTTCTACAAACGTTAAGAACCTTAGGTAATGGGAGTAGACTCTCTGGTCTGCGCCTTCAGCCACGGCTCTAATACGTGTAGTGATGATGACTCTACTTCCTTCATCATTGTATGGTAACGCTCTCTTCAAGCTCTCCCATGCTTCTATCTCCCATATATCATCTACCACCACCATATATCTTTTTCCTTGTAGAATATCATGAAGGTAACATTCTAGCTCCTCCTCCGCCATCTTTTCAAGCTCTACTTCAGATGCTTCTTCTCCCAAAGATCTTATGATTCTCACAAGTATATCTCTTGTTTTACATTCTCTAGAAACATTAGTCCATACGCGATATTCAAATCTTTCCTTCACATCGCTGGAGTTATAAAGTTTTCTTGCAAGAGCAGTCTTTCCCAGACCTCCCATACCGAATATGGAGATCATAAATGTCTTGTTATCTTCATCATCGTCAAGAAGCTTTGTCAAAAGAACCTTAGCATCATTTCCCAAATTAACTACACACTCTTCCTGATCATCAGATCGAGCTTGACGAAGCTCCTTCACCCTTGGCGTACTCGCTACTGCTCGATGCTCGTTAAAGTTTCTTATCGCATACGTCTCCCGCTTGCGAGTAACATCGAACATTCTTCGTTTGAGGCTTCTGATATCATCAACTATGTTGTACGCATCGTTATTTTCGCCGCTTATGTTGGTCAATCTCATCAAGCCTAGCCTTTGTGGTCTTTTTTCTAGTTTTAGAAGATAGGTGTCCAAAACATCCTCGACGTCATAAGCGATGTCTAAAACAAGTTTTGCCCACTCTTTTGCTTCTGAGATCTCATCTTCTCTCTCACGAGCTTCAACATCCTTGAGATAAATTTGGATGCATGTCAACTCCGTCTTGAGCTCCTCTAGATCGTCTTTGACTCCCATAAACATTGACGCTTCTTCGATGAGATAGTTGTCTATCTTTCCCACAACAAACTCCGTGATTGCATCTACCATGGCAACAGGATCGAGTTGAAAATCTCAAAGTATGGACAAGATTAAAGATGTATGTTTTCTTTCCTTGTGTAACCTTTTAATTTTAAATATCAAAGGCCATGGACACTTGACTTTTGTGGATGTTTTGTCTTTCATATTTTGAACAAGTTTTATATATGGCCTCATCATATCCATAATATTATATGAGCACTATCCTCAGTTGGTAATTACTTTAAGGAACTCGACGTAGACGTGCTACCAATATAAACTCTCTCGTATGTCAAGTAATTATACGATATTTTGTGAAAGTTTCAAAATATTTTTTCAAACACCTAGTGAATTTTTTTTTATCTTTCCATAAAAGAAAAAATCTAAAACATAATATTTTTTTATAAAATGTTTGATTTTCAAAGTTGTTAACTCACGTGACAACGTATGTAAAACATCGGTAGGAAGAGAAAGATACCACTCGTGGCTAAAACTATAAATAATACTTTGTAATGTGAAAATATGAATTGAAAATTTAAAATAATATATATATATATATATATATATATATATATATTCTACTAACAAAATAGGGAGTTCTCTCTTGGTTTAAATTGGTCACCTAACCTATCACCTAAACAACACAATTATTTTTGCAGTGAAGTATATTTTAAAAAGTTTATAGCATATTTATATTTTTATAATTATTAGAAATCTTAATTAAACAAAAAAATAAAAATAAATGAGATTGTATAGAGTGAAAGTGCTATGAAATTTTATTGAGTTTTAGAATGGAAGTAAAATTTAAATGCATGATAAAATAAAAATCAATTTATGTAACCGTTTTTTTTCCTGGACAAAGTCAATTTATGTAACCGTATTTATAAAGCTTTAAACAGAACAAAAAAAATAATTGAAACATTCGTTTTGCAGTTGCAGTTACAGAAGATTCCGGAAGTGGCGGTTGTGGTTTCAAGCGTTATTACACGTTTTGAATGACTGATCTAGCGTTTTAAAATGAGTACGTTTGCGGGAGTTTTACGACTAGCTGACCAGTGGGTGCAATAACGGTTAATACATAATAAATGTAATATATAATTATATAAATGTTTTAAAACACCAAAACCTTTATTAAACTTGATTTATAATTAAAATCATTAAAAAGTACTTAAAATAATTATTCAAAAAACAAATAAATTTCATATTGAAATACTTATTACTTTATGCATTTGGGTTTTCATCAAAATTTTCATCAAGTAATGTGATAAATAGCAAAACATATGTTTTAGATTTTAGATCTTCTCTATTAGATGTCGCACACTTAATAAGTTCATCAAATTGAATCTCAAAGCCATGGTAAATTAATTATGAAAGACCAATGCTATTGATGTTTGGAAGAGACATATTTTTAGTTTTCTTGACTCTCACGTAACGTTTTGTTATGCAGTTATGTGGGACTGCAGTTACATCGGTAGGAATGATCAAGCGAGAGCTTAAAAGAGCCAATTGTGATTTGTTTTCATATTCTTAACAAAAAATCTTCTTAAATTTCTGATGAAATGTTATCTTTATTTAGACTTTTTTGAACCAATGTGCAATGTGCCATTAACTTTACATCAAGTTTTCCAAATTTTTGTATGTAAAGTTGGCCAAGGTTTGGTTGGAATTTTTATTTTGACAATGTTTGTAATTGTCTCTTCTTCTTCTTAAGTATAGATCTTGGTTGGAATCTTATTTTCTTGTCATTGTTTTACTTCTAATCAACTTGATCGTATTCGTACTTCATTTTCTCTCATTCTTAACGGGTACTATGGTTAGGTAAAAGATATAAGAAAAAAATATTTCAGTATCGTTGATTTGTTGTTTGTTTTTTTTTAAAAATCCAATCGCGATCGTCCACAACCGCAACCGGCGAAAAGCAGCTTTTAAAATTCAGTAGTTTCAAGCGGTTGGGAGCGGTTTGTGTGATTGACACCAATCACTAGCAACCGTTAGATCTGCTACCATCCGCAAATATAACGTTTGCGTAAAGTAACAGGAGAACCAATCAACACCTTAGAATTATATGCTACAAAGAGTTTTTAGTTATTACCGAATTTTCGCTTAAATAAATATAACTTTTGTTATAACTTATTGTCTTATTTATTATCGAAAAGCATGACAAAAATATCCAGAAAGATTTTTTGTTCATTAAGAATTTAAGATAAAAAAAAGATGGGTTAAAAGACTAGGGAAGAAAAGAAGAGAAGAGAAAGGATATTGTTCAGCTTTCTAATACTCCGCTGGTTAATCTTTGCTTTTGAACTTTACCTTACCTAATAAGTTTGACCTTGAATCTCATGTCCTCAATCTGGAGAGTTGTTTGTCTTAATCAAAGCTATCTTATTATACATGAAGTTCATCATCTTTAGTCTGTGCTCAAGTGCTTGACAAGATCATTCAATGCATTGTATGAGGAGCCTCCACATCTAGTAGAGGCTTTGAGCTTCTCTTTCAAACTGAGGGCTCTCGCCCTAATGCTTGCACCTTCTTCATCCACAACCAATCTCTACACAGCTCTCTCAACCCCTCCTCTTTCCACTTCACCTTCAAGATGAATCCCTACACTCCAACCACTTTCTATATACATAGCGTTCAACTTCTGATCACCCTGAAAGGGCCTACAAATCATTGGAACTCCTTCTGCTGAAAGTGTTTATGATTCCTTGATTATTCAGAATGAATTACATCGATACATATAGCAATGGAGGTTCCACACATTAGGGAAGTCTCCTAAATTAACGAGATTATATACAATCGAATATTGACAAGATAATCTACATATGGAAGTGAATATATCATTCCTAACAGCCCCCCGCAGTCACATCGTTGGATTTGCGAACGGTGAGACTGGATCGAAACTCTTGATGAATAGAAGTGGGGAGTCCCTTTGTGAAGATATCAGCATACTGAAGTGATGTTGGTACATGTAGAACACGGACCTCGCCAATGGCCACTTTATCTCGTACGAAGTGAATGTCCAGCTCTATGTGTTTAGTTCTTTGATGTTGAACTGGATTTGTGGAGAGATAGACGGAGCTGACATTTTCACAATAAACTATGGACGCAGATTTGATGGGGCGATGTATCTCAAGCAACAAATTTTGTATCCATGTGAGCTCAGCGACGGTGTTGGCAACGCCTTTGTATTCAGCCTCTGTGCTGGATCGCGACGGTGTCGGTTGACGTTTTGCGGACCAGGAGATGAGGTTGGGACCAAGATAAACGCAATAACCCGAGATGGACCTTCGAGTATCAGGACAACCGGCCCAGTCGGCATCGGAGTAGGCTGTGAGAGTGTCAATCTGCCCTCTGGTCATTTGAATGCCGTAGTCGATGGTGCCTTGCAAGTATCGGATAATGCGTTTGAGAGCATGAAGATGAGGTAGTCGAGGGCGGTGCATATAGAGGCATACTTGATGAACAGCGTATGAGATATCTGGACGCGTTAATGTTAAATACTGTAGAGCACCTGCAAGACTGCGATAATACGTTGGATTGTCAATGAGTTCGCCATCATCGATCGAGAGCTTGGACTGTAGGTCTACCGGTGTGGCCATGGGTTTGCAATCGATCATACCAGCACGATGGATGATGTCTTTCGCATAGATAGATTGACTTAGAAATAGGCTGGTGGCGTTAAAATCTGCTTTCATGCCGAGGAAGTGATGGAGTTTGCCCATGTCGGTCATCGAGAACTCTGTTTTCAACTTGGCAATTATATTGGAAAGTAACAAAGAGGAAGAAGCTGTCAAGAGGATATCTTCAACATAAAGAAGTAAGTAAGCACACTCACAACCACGTTTGAAGATGAAGAGAGAAGTATCCGCCTTGCTCTGCACAAAACCCATCATCTTAAGAAAAGCCGTGAACCAAGAATTCCAAGCCCGGGGCGCCTGTTTTAAGCCGTAAATGGCTTTGTTTAGCTTGCATACATGCGTGGGCTTGCTTTTGTCCACAAAACCTGGAGGTTGGTGCATGTAAACCGTTTCTTCAAGGTTGCCTTGCAGGAAGGCGTTTTGGACATCAAGTTGATGAATGGGCCATTCAAGAGCAACTCCGACATTGAGAATGGTTCGAATTGTTGTTGGCTTGACGACAAGACTAAACGTTTCATTATAGTCGATGCCCTCTTCTTGTGATTTGTCGTTTGCCACGAGCCGTGCCTTGTGCCTATTAAGAACGCCATCTGCATTATATTTATGCTTAAAGAGCCACATAGAACGCACAATGTTAACATTAGGTGGTCTCGGTACAAGATCCCAAGTCTTAGTCTTAATCATAGCACCATTTTCATCCGTCATTGCCGGGTTCCAGTTCGGATCAGAGAGAGCTTGCAAGTGACTTTTAGGAAGAGGGGATGTGGTTTTGGTAATGAGTGAAAGAACCTGTTTTGGTTTAGAGATACCGGTAAGACGGTGGTAAACGATCTTGAAATAAGAGAGTACGAATGGCATTGTTAATAGTTTGTATCATTCTTTCGGATTTCCCGTTTTGTTGAGAGGTATGGGGACAAGAAAAACGAACATTGATGCAATGGGTGGCAAAATGGTTGTGAAACTCTGTGTCGTTGTACTCCCCCCCCCGTTATCACATTGAAAATTTTGTATTTTGGCTTTGAACTGAGTGGCGATGTTGAAAGTATTTGGAAAAGGTGTCACTTTTTCGTCGAAGTGGATAAACCCAAAGGAAGTGAGAGAAATGATCAAGAAACAACACATAGTAACGGATCCCACTTATGCTTGGTAGTGGTGATGTCCACAAGTCAGAGTGAACTAGTTCAAAGGGTTTGTGACAGTGGTATGAGAAGCAAAAAATGGTTGTTTTATTTGTTTACCCAAAATGCAAGGTTCACATGAAACAAGAATTGGTCCTATAGTACAAAGAGAAAGATTTGAAGACAAAACAGAACGAAGAGAAGAATTGTGAACATGGTCGAGTCTCTTATGCCAAAGCTCAAGTGTTGAAGCCAGTAGAGAGATGGGACAGGAGGTCGATGTCTTATTGAAAGATGCAGGTAAGGAATAGAGATCACCAGAGCTCTCACATCAGAGAAGAACTTTCCGACTAGGAAGATCCTTCACAGTAAAACCAAAAGGATCAAAATCGACAGAACACCAATTTTCTTTAGTAAATTGGCGAACATATATAAGGTTTTTGACAATTTGGGGTGCAACAAGGACGTTTTGTAGTAAGAAAGGTTTTGGTTTGGAAGGAATGGTTGTGTTACCCGAGGAAGTGATAGGGATTGATGAACCATTACCAACAATGACGGAACTACTGGTGTTATGATTAAGAGTAGAATTGAGAATACCTGCATTTGGTGTGAGATGCGCTGTGGCACCGGTGTCCATGAACCAATCAGAGGCGGAAGGATCGTTGAGCGCCTCCGTCACATAGGATTGAATGGATTGTGGAAACTCGACATAATTAGCTTGGGGTTGCTGCTGGGGGTGAGGAGGAGCCGACGGTTGGAAACGACCTGGATGTGGCTGAGTCCATGGAGGATACTGAGGCCAGTACGGTGGAGGAGACGACCAGTACAACGGAGACCCCCATGGAGATCCCCACGAAGGGCGAGTGGTGTGGTTACCGCGACCTCTTCTGCCGCGGTTCTTGAACCGCTTTCCCTTGTTGTTGTTGTTGTAGTTGTTGTTGTTACGAGAGCGAGTCGACACGGACTGGTAGTGTGGTGAAGCAGTAACGGTGAGTGCCGTGGTGGAGGAGGCATGGTCATTGTGAGCAGCAAAGGAGCGAGACACCTTCTGGAGGCGGTTCTCCTCAAGTTCAAGCATTGACTTAGCGACATGGAAAGAAAGGAATGATTCTTTGTGTTTGATAACATTGATGATGTTGAAGATATTGCTACTTTATATTACTTACGTACATCGATTAGAGTTTAGTCAATGGGTTTAGTCAATATTTATTTGCCCCATTTTGGTCTTTTCCTTTGTAAGCTCTTTTAATTAGGTTTCATCTTCTTCTTGTATAAGTACTGGCTTTTATCGCCTGAATAAGATCAAGACAACAAAACACAATCTCTGCTTCTTGTCTAAGTTTTAACATGGTATCAGAGCGTAATCCTGGTTTTCTTTTCTAAATCTATCTTTGCTAATTTCACTATCAAGTAATGGCTGAAACTCAAGCAGCTCCAATTGTGACTGTAGCTCAAGCGCCTCCGGTAGTGGCTGAGGTGAGAAGGACGATCTCGCCGTATGATTTGACAGCGGCTGACAATTCTGTAGCTGTGATCTCCCATCCGATTTTGAAGACAAACAATTATGATGAATGGGCGTGTGGTTTCAAGACAGCCTTGCGTTCACGAAAGAAGTTTGGTTTCCTTGACGGAACCATTCCTTAACCACAAGCGGGTTCACCGGATCTGGAAGATTGGCTAACGATCAATGCTTTGCTTGTCTCTTGGATGAATATGACGATTGACTCAGAGCTCTTGACAAATATCTCCCACCGTGATGTGGCGAGAGACTTGTGGGAACACATCCGTAAGCGTTTTCTGTTTCGAATGGTCCGAAAAAATCAGAAAATGAAAGCCGATCTTGCTAACTGCAAACAGGAAGGTATGACGGTAGAAGCTTATTACGGAAAACTCAACAAGATTTGGGATAATATCAATAATTATCGTCCACTTCGCACATGTAAATGTGGAAGATGTGTGTGTAATCTAGAAGCTGAACAAGAGAAAGATAGACAGGATGACATGGTTCACCAATTTCTCTATGGGCTTGATGAAAGTAAGTTTCACTCTATTCGATCTAGCTTGACGTCTCGTGTTCCTCTTCCGGGGCTAGAAGAAGTCTATCACATCGTAAGGCAAGAAGAAGATATGTTGAACAACAGAACGTTTAAAGAAGAAAGATCTGAAGTTACTGCTTTTGCTACTCAGTCTCGTCCGCGTTTTGATACAGGCTCCGAGAAGCTTCAAAACAGAAAATTGTGCAAGCATTGCAACCGAGGAGGTCATTCACCAGATAATTGTTTCGTTATTATTGGGTATCCGGAGTGCTGTGGTGATAGACCACGAGGACAATCTGGTCGAGGGAGAGGCCGCTCTGGTCCCAGTTTCAGTGGAGGACAAACTAGAACCATGCCTACGTATGCGAATGCTGTAACAACTGGAGTAACATCGCTTGAGCGTGCGAACCGGGTCATCACAGACCGTGATAGGGATGCTATGAGCGGTCTAACTGATGAGCAGTGGCGTGGAGTTGTTACACTCCTAAACGCAGGAAGAAGCGGTGAGAATAATATTAAAACCAGCGGTCATGAGACTTTGACAGGTACATGTTCTGAATTTCCTTCTTGGATCCTAGATACAGGTGCTTCCCACCATATGACCGGAAAGCTGGATTTGTTGACTGATTTACGCACCATGTCTCCGGTTCTGATCATACTAGCAGATGGAAATAAGAGAGTGGCTGTTAGTGAAGGGACAGTGCGTTTAGGTTCACATCTGATTTTGAAATCAGTTTTCTATGTTAAGGAGTTGACATCGGATTTGATCTCTGTTGGGCAGATGATGGATGAAAATCACTGTGTTGTCCAACTTGCTGATCACTTTCTTGTGATACAGGACCGCACTACGAGGATGGTGACTGGAGTTGGTAAAAGAGAAGAAGGGAGTTTTTTGTTTAGAAGTATGGAGTCGGTAGCTGCGGTACACACCAGCGTTAAAGGTTCCATGGATCTTTGGCATAGGCGTTTGGGACACGCATCAAGCAAAGTAGTTAGCTTGCTACCTAATCATATTTTGTCAAGTAATAGAGAGATTTTGGACAGTGTATGTGACACATGTATGCGAGCTAAGCAAACTCGTGAAACTTTTCCTCTCAGTGATAATAGAAGCTCAGAAATGTTTCATCTTATACATTGTGATGTTTGGGGACCCTATAGAACCCCGTCCCATTCTGGTGCTCGCTACTTCTTGACAATAGTAGACGATTTCTCACATGGTGTGTGGATATATTTGATGGTTGACAAAGGTGAAACGCAGAAACATTTGAGGAGTTTTCTTGCTTTAGTTGAATGTCAGTTTCACACACATGTCAGGGTGGTGAGAAGTGATAACGGTACATAGTTCTTATGCATGCGGGATTATTTTGTTCAACGCGGAATCCATCATGAAACTTCATGTGTTGGAACTCCACATCAAAATGGAAGAGTCAAACGAAAACATCAACACATTTTGAATATTGCTAGAGCTTTGAGATTTCAATCACATTTGCCTATTCAGTTTTGGGGAGAATGTATTCTGACTGCGGCTTATCTAATCAACAGAACTCCGTCAGTGCTTCTTCACGGAAAATCTCCTTATGAGCTGCTTTACAAGACGGTGCCAAACTACGCTCATCTTCGCGTTTTCGGATCGTTGTGCTATGCACACAACCAAAATCATAAGGGAGATAAATTTGATTCAAGATCAAAGAGATGCGTATTTGTTGGGTATCCTCATGGTCATAGAGGGTGGAGGCTATATGATTTGGAGGAACACAAATTCTTTGTTTCTCGTGATGTCATCTTTGCTGAATCAGATTTTCCTTATGCTAGTGATCTTCGTGAAGAAGATGATCGTGAGGTGGGGTATGTGGGCCAAGAAATTAACACAACCACTATTATTGAGCTCCTAGACACTAATGGGCCGAACCTTGTTACTACTCAAACAGGCCCAATAGTAACTCCGTTAAATCCACCTCAAGTAAGTGATCTAATAATTGTTCCTCAGCCTTCATCTTCGTCTTCTGCGAATGTGCCTCCAGATATGACATCTACAGAGCTTCAAGAAAAAATTGTTGAACCGGCAATTGCAGCGACCAAAGAAGCTCTTGGACGAGGTCATCGCAAGAAACAAAAACCGGTAACTCTAAAGAATTTTGTTACCAATACTGTTGGTATTCAATCTGATCTGACGGGTGAAAACTCAAAATCTCTCTACCCTATTGAGCATTATGTTGATTGCCATCGTTTCTCCACATCTCATAAAGCTTTTCTTGCTGCTGTGACTGCTGGAATGGAACCCACAACATATAACAGAGCTGTGGTTGACAAGGTGTGGCGTGATGCGATGTCAGCTGAAATTGATTCTCTCGAGGTCAATAAAACGTTTTCCATTGTGGATTTACCACCTGGGAAGAGAGCAATTGGCAACAAATGGGTCTACAAAATTAAATATCATTCCGATGGAAGAATTGAGAGATACAAGGCTCGTTTAGTCGCATTGGGTAATCGTCAACAAGAAGGCGTCGACTATGATGAGACTTTTGCGCCGGTTGCAAATATGAGTACTGTGCGCTTGTTTCTTGGTGTTGCGGCTGCTCGTGATTGGTGTGTACATCAAATAAATGTACACAACGCTTTCTTACACGGTGATTTGACAGAGGAGGTTTACATGAAATTACCTCAAGGTTTTCATTGTGATGATCCAACTAAGGTATGTCGGCTTCATAAATCTCTTTACGGCTTAAAACAAGCTTCGCGGTGTTGGTTTTCCAAGCTCTCCACAGCTTTAAAACAATATGGTTTTACACAGTCGTTGTCGGGTTACTCTCTCTTCAGCTATAACAAAAATGGTACATATGTTCATGTTCTCATTTATGTTGATGACTTGATTATCTCCGGCAGGTGCTCCGTTGCCATTGACCGTTTCAAAGCTTACTTGGAATCATGCTTCCATATGAAAGACCTTGGTTTTCTGAAATACTTTCTGGGCATTGAAGTGGCAAGAAATGATCAAGGTTTTTATTTATCACAAAGGAAGTATGTTCTTGATATTATTTCAGAGATGGGACTTCTTGGCACTAAGCCATCTTCTTTTCCCATGGAACAGAATCACAAGCTTTCTTTGTCCAAGTCCTCTTTGCTTACTAATCCTGAGAGGTATCGTCGCTTAGTTGGGAGATTGATTTACTTGGCTGTCATACCCTGTTCATACGCTAGCACAGTTCATGCAGTCTCCACGCCATGATCATTGGGATGCTGCGGTAAGGGTGGTTCGTTTCTTAAAGTCTAATCCTGGTCAAGGCATTTTGCTTTCCAAAACCTCAAATTTGCAGCTTAATGGTTGGTGTGATAGTGACTGGGCTGCATGTCCTCTCACTCGGCGCTCTCTCACAGGCTATTTTGTGCAGCTTGGTGATACACCTATATCATGGAAAACAAAGAAACAACCCACTGTCAGTCGCTCCTCGGTGGAAGCGGAATATCGAGCCATGGCGTTTCTCACTCAAGAACTCATTTGGCTTAAACGGGTTCTGTTCGATCTTGGCGTTTCTCATAATCAGCCAATGCGCATATTCTCGGATAGTAAATCTGCCATTGCTCTCAGCGTTAATCCGGTTCAACACGAGCGGACCAAACATATAGAAGTTGATTGTCACTATATTCGGGATGCCATTCTAGCTCGTATTATTGCCACCACTCATGTTTCTTCCCAACAACAACTCGCAGACATTCTTACTAAGGCATTAGGGCAAAAAGAACTTCAGTTTTTTCTTGGCAAGTTGGGCATTCTTGATGTACATGCTCCAACTTGAGGGAGGATGTTGAAGATATTGCTACTTTATATTACTTACGTACATCGATTAGAGTTTAGTCAATGGGTTTAGTCAATATTTATTTGCCCCATTTTGGTCTTTTCCTTTGTAAGCTCTTTTAATTAGGTTTCATCTTCTTCTTGTATAAGTACTGGCTTTTATCGCCTGAATAAGATCAAGACAACAAAACACAATCTCTGCTTCTTGTCTAAGTTTAAACAGATGATGTTATCGAATTTTGCATTGAGGCCATTGAGGAGATACATTACCAGTGTGCGTTCATTGACAGTGGCATCAACATTAGCAAGTAGATCAGTAACAGATTTGAGCTTCTGACAATAGTTGCAAATTGTCAGGTCACCAATCTCCATAGTTCTGAGCTCATTGTCAAGTTGGATGGCACGAGCTTCCTTGTTATTACGGAACTGGTTCTCGAGCCAGATGTCGCGAGCAGAGCCACCGGTCTTGAATGACGAACGGAACAAAGGCGGAGCAAGAGTGCCGTAAATCCATAGTTTTACGAGACTGTCACGTTTGTGCCATGCCGCGTCATTAGCACCGGTGGGAAGAAGAGTGCCATCAATATGGCCAGAGACGTCGAACGTCATACAATGAGTTTGAAACAACTCTCTCCAGGCATCATAGTTGTGATCTTCTAGATCTAGGATAAGAGGAATGTGATGTTTGATGTTGGTAACACCAAAGCATCGTTCGTTGAGAGGGTTGGCAGCAGCCATGAGAAGAAGAAAAAGAGAGGGAGAAGAGAGACAGAGAAGAAAAGAAGTTTGAAAGAGGTCGGATCAGATGCTAAGCTCTGATACCATGAAAGTGTTTGTGATTCCTTGATTATTCAGAATGAATTACATCGATACATATAGCAATAGAGGTTCCACACATTAGGGAAGTCTCCTAAATTAACGAGATTAGATTATATACAATCGAATACTGACAAGATAATCTACATATGGAAGTGAATATATCATTCCTAACATCTGCAATGCTCTCGAGTATTGAGTTCCATCCACAGTGGCTCCAGAAGCCTCCCACAGCAGGATGTCCAAGTACTTCTATCTGTGGTGCCCATTTCACAATGTACCCTTTCTCTGAGACCATCTTAATAACTTCCTTTTGTAATGAATCTATCCAGTCAAAGCCTGCGATAGAGCCAGGTCGGATTTCCCATAAGAAAGGCTGGTTGCTGCTAGATAATCCCCAAGCCATCTCCAACACTTCTTTGGTTTCCATTTGAACTATGCTTCCCAAGCTTATGTATATGACTGACCTCGTTTTTTGCTTGTTCAGCCATTCCATGCAGCTTCTGTCCTCTTCCTTTAAACTAGGTCCCGCCGATGAAGCCATAATGTATAGAGGACCTAATGGATACACCGGAATTCTGATTTCTTGTTGCAGCCTTGTCAAAAACGAGCTCTCTAGACAGGTAACCGTGTTAATAATAACAGCTGAAGCTGTTCTCTTGTTGATTACTTCTCTAGTAAGCTCTAAATATCTTTCTAGTGGCCCAAATCCTGAAGTCGGTAGGTCTTTGTAAGTTAATGGATGCAAGTCTTCCACTACCTTGTTTCGTAGTTCAAGATCTACAAAGTCAAAAAACAAATTATGTTTTCATGTCGCTCAAGAACTTCTTGGCATTGATTTTGCTTAAAACATAGCAGCAAACTTTATGTATTGCAGTTTGGGTGCTGAAGATGAGACTGGGAAGCTTCAACTCCTTAACTGCAGCTCCACAGACGTACATGAACTCATCATAGATGATACATGCAATATCATTACCTTGTTGTATCAACAACTGATTTAAACAGTCCTTTAATCCTGCCTCGTTTGTTTTGTTGACCCTTATTATATACTCGGCTGGTTCGAGTGCTTCATCTTGAAAAACTGATACGCTTTCTGGTATGGTGACAAATTGAAAACTAGAAAAGTGTTGCCAAGAGCTTACTCGATTGGACTCTACCTGAACAACTGTAATTGAGAAGCCCTTCAAGCTAAGTGCTCTACCAAGTTGCATCATTGGAGTGATATGTCCATGTAACGGAAGGGGAACCAACACTATCCTTCCCTTCTTCACACTTCTCTCCATTTCTCTCTCTCTCTCTTAGCGCAGATGATCTCCAAAGATTTTGTTTTTCGAACATTCCGAATATATTCATTTATAAGAGACTACTAGAAATCATTGTGACCGACAAATATTATTAAAATCCCACTAGCATTGGGAATTACACAAACTACCAAAAGACCACCTTAATTTTTAAATAGTAACTAATGTGTTTTCCTCATTGTTCGGTTTTATTTTCTCTCGGTGATCGGAATGTTCTTTTCTTGGCAACGAAGTTCCTCACACATGCAAACATCGAGGAAAGATTTGTATATTTATTAAGTATCAATCATTTTCAAATCATGAAGTGGACGAAGGCTGTGACTGTGAAGATAAGAATTGTATATTTATTATTAACTATTTTTTGGCTGGTGTACATATCATTGAGTATATATATATTTGGTTGGTATACAAATATAGGCTGGCGTATGAATAAGTAGCATTTGCGTGTATGAGAGGTGAGTGTTCCTCGTTTTCCTTCTTTAAGTGCCACACGCTAACCACTTCTAACTTTCATGACGTGATGAAAGTAACATTCCAACAAAAGCTAATGTTATAGGAAGTGAGTAGGAAATTTCCTGTTTCCAAATAACTTTTTCTTTGCACAGAGAAAAAAAAAAAAAAGTTTTAAATCAAAGCTCTTTTATACTATATAGAGTTTAGTATAAAGTGCGAGAAATTTTTCATTTCTGTTTATTAAACTTTTTGTGTTTGGTCATGTTTATAGTAAGACTTCTTTGGCTAGTAGATGGAATGTTTAACTACAAAACTGTTGAAAGAGATCATTTCATTTTGAGAGAAACTGAGTTTTAATTAAGGTTGAATTGTTATTTATTTGGACAATAAACCACAACAATTTTTGCAAGATTAAGCTTGATCATCTTTAATCTTTATGTTACATGAAGTTCACCAGCTTTACTATTTCTTTAGGAATTGCTACGTAATGTAATGTTTACCATCTTTTCACTCTGTCTTCTCTCGACTACTACTTTTTCCACTTCACCTTGAAGCAGATGCCTTATTCGATCTCCATACATTTTCTATATATATACACTGCGTTTAAGTTCTGCTCACCGTTAAAAGGCCTGCAGTCATCAGCACATATTTTAGTAGCGTCGAACAAACGTTTTCAATCGATCTGGAATCTTCAGCTTTGGTAATATTCCTTGTTTCTTCACACTCATTTTAATCAAACTAGGCAAGGCCTCTTCTTCGATCAGCAACTCATCTAATCTTACCATGGACAATTCAAGATTCCTCAGCCGACTGAAACCTTGAGCGCTGATGCTCATCTTAGTTCCCGTGTATTTACAATCTTTCAAGACCAGATCTTCCAGTCTAGGCAATTTCTGTAAAGCAGGCATTGAGTCTTCCTCCATATTTGTTCCGACAAGTGTAAAAGACTCAAGACCGGGAAAGATCACATCCACTAACCCGGTTTCTGATTTCGACGATAACTTAAAGATTCCCACTTCGAGCTTCAGGACACGAAGATTTTTGAGTTTAGAGAAGTGAGAAATGTGTAAAGGAACTCTTCTCTGGTCTACCCACTTTGAGTCATCGTAGATCTCCAAGTCCCGGAGATTTATGAGTAACTCATGTTTCACCTTGCTCCAGCTGTAAGAAGAGATAGACCTCAACGTCTGAAGGTTTGCTGTGTCGTCTATTAGACATTCTCCCACGAATTTTCCGATGACATGCCTTAGTGATGTGAGCTCACTTAGATCGGTCGTGCACTGGAAGGAGTCCGAGGCATTGCCAGACGCATCAAGTGTTTGTAGAAATCGTAAATTAGAGACAAAAGCTGGTAATATACAGACATTAGTATCAGCAATCCCAAGGTACCTCAAGTGAATTAATTCCCCGATCACATCTGGTAAAGATTCTCTGATATAACGCTTACCACAAAGCAAAAGTCCTCCCACATTAAGCACTCGAAGTAGATTCAGTTTCAAGTTTGAGGTTCTGACACTCCCCACGAGTCCTGTCTTTTCTCCGAAAAACATAAAGGTTCGCATCCGTTTGTTTACACGTCTGTCACACAAGGAACGGTCTTTCATAAGATGGTGAACCACTTCCCTTCTGCACATAGTAGAAGAATGATGCTTCTCGTTGTAAACATCTAAAAAGTTAAGCTCTTTAGCTTTCTTGATAGCCACGTCTCTTAGAAGATCATGGATTTTGCAAGTCATCACCTTTCCTCTTTCTATTCTCTCAGCTTTCAGTAAACTTCTATCTATCAGCTCATTGATATAATATCGAGCCACATCTTCCATCATCATCTCTTCATCCTCCTGTATAAACCCTTCCGCTACAAGTAAACGCAATAATTTCTCTACATTAATCTCATAGTCCTCAGGGAAGATGCTAAGGTAAAGAAAGCAAAGTTTCAACTCGTGTCGCATCTCCTTGAAGCTTAGATCAAAGACAGTGGAAATATGAATGCAGTTATCGTTTAGGTGTCGCCATAAACTAGCATAAACCTCGTGCCACTCGTTTGTCCTCTTCCTAGACAAAATCCCAGATAGCACGACTATAGCAAGTGGTAGTCCACTGCACTTTTGAACCATTTCTTTTCCAGTCCTCTGAAGATCCTCATCGACCTTTTCGATATTCCTGAATGCTTTCTGTTCAAACAACTTCCAGCTTTCTTCAAATGTCAAGAACCTTAACTTATGAGCGTAGACTGTCCCATCCACGCCTTCAGCAATCGCTCTAATACGTGTAGTTATGATGACTCTACTTCCTCCATGATTGCATGGTAAGGCTCTCTTCAAGCATTCCCACGCGTGTGGATCCCATACATCATCTACGCATATCCTCATCCTCTTCAAACATCTTGATCTTCTTCAAACATCTTGATCTTTTCATCAATTTCTTTCGTAGAGACTACTCCCAAAGATCTTATAATTCTCACAAGTATATCTCTTGTTTTATACTCTTGGGAAACGTAAGTCCACGCACGGCAATCAAATCTTCTCTTCACTTCCACCGAGTTGTAAAGCTTCCTAGCAAGTGCAGTTTTTCCGAGACCTCCCATACCAAATATGGAGATGATATGCCTCTTGTCCTCTTTATTATCACCAAGAAGCTTTACCAAAAGAATCTTAGCATCATCTTCCAAACCAACTACTTGCTCTTCCTGATCAACAGGTGGAGTACGTCGAAGCTGCCTCACCCTCAAATCTGTAGAACACTCTCCTCGAGACTCGTTGAAGGATCCTATGCCATAAGTCTCCCGCTTGCGAGTAATATCCAAGATTCTTCTCTTAAGGATTCTAACATCATCAACTATGTTGTACGCATCCATCTTCTCGCCTACTTTGTTGGTCAATCTCCTCAAACCTCGCCTTTGTGATCTTTCTTCGAGTTTCAGAATATATGAGTCCAAAACATCTTCAACATCGTATGCTAAGTCCAACACAAGTTTTGTCCACTCTTTCGAGACTTCATCTTCTCTTTCTCGAGCTTCAACATCTATGAGATAACCTTGGATACAGGTCAACTCCGTCTTCAGGTACTCTAGATCGTCTTTGACTCCCATCAACATCGATGCTTCATCTATGAGATAGTTGCCGATCTTTCCCACAACGAACCCCGTGATAGCATCTACCATCTCAGAATAATCGAGTCGAAGGATTTCAAAATATGGACAAGATTTGAAGATTTGTTTCCCTAGATAGTGTCAACAATTTCAAGTTTTCTTAAAGCCTTTTGACACAGGTTGAGGTTGTTTGTTTTTTGGACCTTTGATCAAATATTAACGCCTCATAATATTCTATGGATATACTATCCCCTGTTGGTAATTTTATAGAAGAACTCAGATGAAGACGTGATACCAAATTTCTTTTGTCAACTTTACGACTTTTTTTTTTTGAAAGTTTCAAACTTTTCGTTAAATAAAAAAAAATCTACTCATAGAATTGGTCATATGTATTTGAGAATTCTCAACGCCAGCCGATGCGATAATTTCGATGCCAGCCGATGCAGTGACCGATGCCCTCTTTCAGAGACGTGAACAAGAAGCAATCAAGTAATTGTCTTTTGTCACAAACGCCCTCACTTAAAATATCCCAGTTTCATAAATTCATAAATTATTGCTAATAAATGTTGTGTTGTAATAATTTATGAAACCTTGATATCATAAAACACCACAGAAACATTCGTTAAAAAAAAAAAAAAAGTCACAAATCGTTTTCTTGTAGCCCAAGTAATCCGATTGTTGATATGCTCAAATTTAATCAAGAACTAATTTTCCAAATTAATTTCAAATTAAGAGATTACTTAGAGGGATATAGCATGAGTTATTATGCCAAATGTGATTAAAACAAGAATAAAAATAAAAACTTTTCGTAACGACCTTTTATTGGATACGTGTCATTAGTTGATTTACTGTAATTTTTAATATAAAAATGATATTTTTTCTTTTTTTCCTTTTTACACTCCCGATCGGAGGAGAAAGCGTTGAGTCTCCTTCACCAAAACATTGATGCTTCTTCTATTAGATAGTTGCCGATGTTTCCCACAATGAATCCCGTAATAGCATCTACCATCTCAAAAGAATCAGAGTCGAAGGATTTCAAAATATGGACAAGATTGAAGATTTGTTTCCCTAGATAGTGTCAACAATTTCAAGTTTTCTTAAAGCCTTTGACACAGGTTGTGGTTGTTTGTTTTTTGACCTTTGATCAAATATTAACGCCTCATAATATTCTATGGACACTATCCCCTGTTGGTAATTTTATAGAACTCAGATGCAGAAGTGACAGCAAATTTCATTTGTCAACTATACGTTATTTTTTGTTGTTGAAAGTTTCAAATTTTACGCAAAAAATATCTACACATGACATCGTATTTTTTAAGTAAACGAGGGACCGAGTGAAATGTTGTTGTCTAGTGGGTAACATTGTTTATTATGCAACATTACTCAAAAAAAACAAGAAAACTCAAATATCAAAGAAGGAACCATTTTCAGGAATCATAAAAGCTCAAATCAGTGTCTCTGATTTTACGAAACAATGAATATTACGAAGCAGAAAAGCTTTCCCGATTCTCAGCACAACTCATCAACGTCAGCAAACACTAACATTAAGCAATTATTAAAACAAGATGTAGAAACAAAAAACCACAAGAAAAAAAAAAAAAAAAAAAAAGAGAGAAAAATAGCACATCCTTAAGAGAGAAATTGGAAAGCCTAAGGTGTGGATTACATGAACTTACTTCTCCATTACCCTTAATACCTCTCTCCAAACCGGAAGAACAGAGCACCGGTTCCGTTGTTGTGATCTACAGCATACTCCGCCCGGACCAATCCGAGTTTCACACCTGCACCGTAGGATGAACCCTGTCCCGTTCTCCTGTAGACTGCTGTAGGGTTTCCCTTCACGTCCTTTGAGCTTCCTAAATCATTTCCGTGCTCAACAAAGGCGTAGACATGCGTATTCTTCACAGGTATTCTGATCTCAGCACTGACCTGCAATCCGTGAAAGTAATTACTAATTAGACACACATTTCTCTGTTTTAGAAAAAGAAAAAGAATATACTGTTTTTGTTTCATGTGTTTGCTGTATTACCTCGGCAATGTTTCTAGCAGCGCCAAGCTCACCCATATTGTAGCCACGGACAGAGTACGGACCACCGAGGACAAAAGCATCGTAGCTTGGAAGGTCGCCAACGCAGCCTCCGTAATGCCCGTGGAGGACTAGAACTGGTGGTGGTGGCTTACCAGCGCCTTCTTCTACTTGCAGCAGCTGAATGAATTTTGTCATGGTTAACTGGTGGCGGTTGAAGAATGGGAATTTGCTCCCAATACCCAGTCCCTGATCCACCTGTGATTTGCAAATACATTGTGTAAAGCTTACAGAGTATACACATGACTCATAATTATAATCTCATTTGATCATTGGTTAAGCAAACCTGAAATACAGTCCTCTCTCCAACAACTGCCCCATTAATAAATTTGGTATTGTCGCGGGTGATGTTGGCTTGTAGGAAAGCCATCCGATCGATACCGGTACCACTGAGAGTTGTTGGAGGTCCATCAGCACTGATTCCACCGCTAGGTAGTAGTCTCTGACCATTTGCAGCAATGTGACTGCTTTCATCTCGGGTTGTTATCTCCTCCATCACAAGTCCATATGTAAACTTACTCTGACGTGTGAAGTTCTGCACGAAAGTATGTTTCAGTTAAGTGATTCTAGGAAAAAACAAGTTGACTATGGCACTGAGTATTGGCAAGCTTACCTCAGTTATATTAGCTTTGAGACCAGCTCGATCAACCCAAATTGGTGGCACTTCCTCAACCCCAGGTCCTCCAGTGAATACTGGGCTAAGTTTGCGGCTGTTGAAGCAGCTCGTCTTGAATGTACGGTTACGAGGATTGTAAACACCATCCAGATACGGGTGTACATACTCAAGCTTAAACGAAAGATCATCCTGAAGAAATAAAAAAAAAGAATAACATAAGGTTTGTACATAGCACATAACAACAGAAATAGATAGATGGTATCAATCTAATAATTGAGCCATAGATGTATCAATTATGTAAGCTGATAGAATGTACCTGAGGATTCAAGAAGTTGCTAGTGGTCACTGAGCCCATGAGAGACCTATTGAGACCCTGGAGGTTTCGATGTTCGAAAGTAACAGACCCTCCTGGCTGGAATGAAGCCTGATGCATATAAACAATGACAATCAAACTCAGTGGATCAAACTCAGTGGAATATCCAAATTTGACAATCTGTACTTGTTCCAGTAAGAAGGATTCATACCAGTGTGGGAGCTCCTCCGCGCCCAGGAACGATACTCCATTCCGTACTGACTTCAGCTGACTTCTGCTCTAGCTCTTTCAGTTTGATCTCAACGATAATTCCCCCTTCATTTTTCTCATCTGGGCGTGGATTGACTTCAATATTAGAGAACAGACCTAATGAGTTGATGTTCCTAAGAGCTTGTTTCCCAGCTTCAATGTTGAAAACATAGCCTTGGCGGAGCTGTCAACAAAACATCAACGAAACATAGATACTATCACCAAAACGAACATAAAAAAATGAGATATATCATATAACATGTCTGGAATACGGAACATGTGTTCATTGTAGCGGCTAAACCTTTTACAACCATCAAACTTAAAATAGCAAGTTGGAGTTAAAAGTCAGTCAATTTCTCCTGATCTTCATCAGTCTATAACATAACTACACTTTCGTCATCATCCTACACCAAACTAGACCATCAAATTTACTGACAGAATCACAATGACATTAACAACGAACTAAACACAAATAATGACACATCTAACACAGCAGAACATGTGAAACATACCTGCTTAGGCAATTCCCTGCGCACCACAGGAACTTGAGTGTTCCCTTCAACAACATTACCAAGCTTATCTTGAAACTGAATCACCAGCTGAGTTATATCACCTTCCACAACTTCACAAACAACCTCCTTAGTGTTCAAATTCCCAAAATTCACAACTTGAGCACAAGCATACCCTTCGTCATGGTACCATTTCTGAACACGGTCCCTAATCCTCTGCAAAAGCCTCGCACTCACTTTCCCTTGATCCCTGAGCATCTGCATCACCTCACCATACACAGGTGCAGGCAACAAACACGGACGCGCCCTATCGATTCTCCTCTTGTAGTCCTTCTCCAAGCTCCTGTAATACTCAAGCTTCTCTTTATCAGTCATATCCGAGTCCATCTCAATCGGCTTCGATTGAACCATCAGCCCAACGTTGATACATCGGAACCTATCAGCAGATTGCCATGTACTCTCAGCAAAGGAGATGGTAACACCTAGGGTTCCGTCAGGTTTCGTTTTCCCTTCCAAATCAACCTTCTCGAACATTCCACAAGTAGCTAGGGTTTCAAGCTCCTTCTGCAATTGAGCTTTAGTGTAAACACCGCCGGGACGAATCGAGACCATCTCGAAGAAGGAGTCTTCAGTACCAATCGTGGTTTGTCTCCGCCGATCAAAGAACATAATATCAGAGACCTTATACTTCTTGAAACCACTAAGCTTGTTCAATTGCACAACGATGTTCGCCGGCAAACCATGAGAATCCCAATCCGATGATTGTTCCTCATCAGCAACCGCCGGAGCCGGAGAAAACAATTTCCCCCAAAATCCACCATCTCCATCACCGCCTCCACCACCAAACCCACCGAAATCCCCATCTCCTCCTCCTCCACCTCCACTTCCACCACCACCGCTCAGAACCGACGGAAGATTCGAGATTCGGAATAGAAACAAGGAAGCAGCGGACGAGACTGAGGCTACGGCTAGAGGTTTCGCTAGGTTTGTAAGGAGAGAATCCTTCGAAGAAGGCTCGGTGTCTCGGCTAGGTAAGCTGCTACTGCTGCATTTTATCGATGGGACGCGAGGAGATGGTGAGGAGAAGCGAGGAAGACGAGATGTAGAAGGCGAAAGAAATTTCCGGCGAGAAGAGAGAGGATTAGGATTGGTAGAGCTAGTCGCCGCCGGGATAAGCTGCCCGTTGACGGAGAAGGCGGCCATGGGCGGAGAAAGGAAGAGGGATAGATAAGGTTTTAGCGAGACGAAGAAGAAGGTAAGTGTACTTTTTGGCTTCGGCGAAAGAAGTCTACTTTTGGGTTTTAAGCAGGTAAAGAGAGATACTTTCATTTACACTACATTCCGTTTTGTATAGTAACAAAAGAACTGCGTGCCGTTTTCTTTCGCTGCAAAAAGTATGCATCAATTGGACTGACCTAGAGCTATTTTAAGTTTACACAAAAAAATTAGTGTACAACTATGCTGCATTTTAGCTTTGGACTGACCTAGAGCTATTTAAGTTTCAGTTGGGACAGTCGTAATAATTGTGGTCACAAATGTTCAGAAACAGTCTTGTAGTAATAAAAATTGTCTTTGTAATTTCTGGTTCCATTTTTTTTTTTTCGTTGTAGAAAACTTTTATGAATGTGAGTCCTATTATTAAGCTCAAAACGTCAATTTCTCAGGCCATGGCTTTGTCTAGCTTCCATTTATTATGGCGTCTCCAATTTCTTAGGAGGTGGCTATTTTAAGCATTGTTTCTTATGGTCTGTCCAAGAACCTCGGAGAAACAAAGATTAATGTGGACATGCACACAAACTTTTGTTTTCTTATATTTATCCTATGCTGTTCTCTAAGGATCAGAGTTCCCAAACAGAAGAACTAAAATATTTTTTTTTTAATTTGCCTTTTTATCAAATGTCGCGTCAACTTGACCCGGTCGCTGAGCTAGAAAGCTTAAAAACACATGTTGATCATTCTGGTAATCCCAGCCTCTCAACACTTAGCCAGCGTTCCCAATGTAAGTAGTTCTCTGCAAGATATGATCCGTTTTGTTTGTGATTCAATTGATTTTTGATCGCAATAATCTTGGTGTTTTTTCAGCTGGTGAAGCTTCAAAGAGGTCTCCTTCTGGTTCACCAAGAAAGGAAAACGAAGGAGAACATTCCCACCACAAGAAATCTTTGTTCTCCAAAATGAAGGATAAAGCGAAAAAACTGCAGCACAGCCTCAGCACCAAGAAGAGACATGATGAAGAAGGTGATGCAACCATGTCACCCTTTAGCAGATTCGAAGACCATGAAGTTAGAGAAGGAGGTTATGCATCACTTTCACCGGGTGACAAGTCGAAAGACCATAAAATCAGAGAAGAAGGAGGAGGAGAAGTTGAAGAAGAAGAAGATCCTGAATATCTTGGAGCCCCAAGTAAATCAAATTAAGCAAAGCTTCATAATTAACAACGATTCCATCTTTGTTTTGACATTCCTCTAGACTGATCTACCTTCTTGTGTTGTTTCCAGTGTATGAATCAAAGAAGGCACCTGAAGAGTTAAAGAAGACTGCTATGCAGCATCCCCGGGAAAACCCTGTGATCACTGAGACGAATGTCTTGTCTGTTCTCCCAGCCAAACACGACGCTGAGCAAGAGCAAAAAGACTGTACTGGATCCAACACAGAACATCCTGTGATCTCTGAGAAGAATGTCTTGTCTGATGTCAAGCAAGAGAAGCCTGATAATTCAGACACAACAACGTTAACAGGAGGATCCATGGCTGAGAAGACAGAGAAAGAGTGCACAAGCCAAGAACCGATTAGTCCAAGCAAAACCGTAACAGAAACCGTGACAGAGAAGCTAGCACCTGCTTATGCCAAAGTCTCTGACGCAACTAACGCTATAACCAAGAAGATTCAGGATATGGCTTTTCCAGAATCAACAGAGACAGAGACAGAAGAAGAGATAAATGATGTTTCAGAAATAAACACTGCTGGAACTAACCAGCCAACTGGCTTCAATACTAAGGTGATATAACTTGTTTATATATGTGCTTGTGCCCTTTAGGGTAAATGCATCAGTCAGTCATCTTGTGTTTGTGGTGACCAGGTGTGGGACAAAGGAGTATCAATGAAGGAGTACATATCCCAGAAGTTTGAGCCTGGCGAAGACGATAGAGAACTTTCTCGAGTGATATCTAAAGCTATCAGTCCTCGTAAAGATTCTTCTCAGGCTACTAGTTTTGGTGCAGCCACAACCTCCTTACCTGCTCCAAATTCAGCAGACAACAAAGCCCCCCTTTTAGTCAACACGAACGAAAGTGAGTTCTCATCTTAGGCAGCAACTAAAACAAATTTGATATAATAGTTTGATAAACCTAAATTTTTATACTGATGCATTTGTTCTGCTGCAGTTGTTGAAGAAGAAAAGCATGGGAAGATACTTCAACCAAACTAAAAGAAAATAACAGTCTTTGTATCATTTTTTCAAACCTCTATGTAAGAAAGAGGCTTTCTATATATACAGGTCCCCTTTCCCCCTATTAGTAATGTTGTTATCATACCAAAACCAAGATTGATATTAGCTGAAGTATGTTGTATACATAAGAGATTCAAAATTCTAATACATCTTTTTGTTTTTTTGCTCTTTCTTTTACTACTCTATGTTGAGGAGACAAAAAAAATTTGTTTGGTTTTTGTTTCCTTCCTTCTTGTACTGTAGTTGACTTCTGTAATAAGAAAAAAATATTTCATCTTCAGCAAAGAAAAAAATTATATATATGAATATTAAATTTATCCAGGTGATCAAACAGATGAACATGTTCAATGTTGTTGCAATATAAATTGCATTCAATGATACTGAAATCTTCTGAACGCAACTAGTATGATTAAATTACCAATTTAAGAGATTAATTATACCATTAAAGAACAAGAACGGACGGTCTGATACAACAGTTGACATTCTCTTGAAAAGTAAGTGGTCTGCAACTCATTGCCCACAACACACAAATCACCAAATAACAGATACGGCTTGACAAAGTTGCAACAGACACAAGAATGGCATTCACAAAATCAGTTAAAAGCTTTCTTGAGAACCTGCAGTAATCTGACAATAGATATTAAGTATATCTTTTGAGAATGGGAGCAGCATTAAGATCAATGTATGTGAACAGCAAGTACGAAGAAGTCCGAGAAGAATGGGAGGAAGATTACAGCCCTCAGAGGTTTTCTTACAAAGCTCTCTACAAAGCCACCAAAGGGTTCAAAGAGAGCGAGCTGATCGGTACAGAGGCAAACGGTACAGTCTACAAAGGAAAGCTCTCTTCCAATACACATATTGCTGTAAAGAAAGTTTCTTTGGATGCAGAACAAGATACCAAGAACCTGGTTTCTCAGATTGTTGGTATTGGGAAGTTAAGGCACAAGAACCTTGTGCAGCTCTTAGGATACTGCAGAAGAAAAGGTGAATTACTCTTGGTCTATGATTATATGCCTTATGGAAACCTCGACGAATTCTTGTTTAACGACGAAAGGCCTAACCTTAGTTGGTCCCAACGGCTTCACATCATCAAAGGAGTGGCTTCAGCACTTGTCTATTTGCACGAACAGATTGTTCTCCACCGAGATGTTAAAGCCGCAAATGTACTCTTGGATGAGGATTTAAACGGGCGGCTAGATTTCGGTCTAGCTAGGTTCGGCACAAACAGGAATCCAATGCTTGGAAGCGTAGGGTATGTGGCACCAGAGCTAATCATAACAGGAATGCCAACAACCAAAGCAGATGTTTATTCATTCGGAGCATTACTACTTGAGTTTGCGTGTGGAAGAATGTTCATAGAGTATCCCGGGAAGCCTGAAGAGTTTAACTTAATCAGCTGGGTGTGTCAATGCTGGAAAAGAGGGAACTTGGCTGGCGCCCGCGATGCCAGATTGGAAGGAGATTACGTCTGCAAGGAGATAGAGTTGGTACTGAAGCTTGGACTACTCTGTGCACAATACAATCCAGAGGACAGGCCTAGTATGTCCCAAGTGGTAAACTATCTTGAAGGGAATGATGTTTTGCCTGAGATGCCTTCAGACACACCCGGGATCAGTATTCCAACACCGTACAATGAAGTTCTTGCGTAGCACCACTTCGTCTAGTGCCCCGAAAGGCAGAACAGCCCACTTCTCTCAAAAGGCTACAAAAATGCGCACAACCAAGAAACAACATCATTGGAAGAACGGTATAGTTTTCGCAAAATTTTTAACAGTTTTTCCAACTTTACATGTGTCCACTATGTATACATTGAAAGATCAAATACGTGCCTATGGTCCGGCCACCTTGTTGTAATGTTATAATGCTATGAAAGTTTTTAACAAAAGGGTTACAATCATGTCACAAAGTAGAGAGTTGATTGTTATGTAATTTTCAATAGCAGATTCTCAAAATATAGCTTTAAGCAGCTCTATTTCTCTATATTGCATCCATACAGTAGGGGAAGTATTGTTGTAAATCATCTCGTTTCATATCTAAGCAATTAGTTTTCTCTTTTTAAAATACTTATGGTATTTAAATCAGATGGATTTTAAATAACATGGTTTACTCACGGATTTGACACCCTTCTATTTTTTTCTTTCAAACCCATTAACAGTAAATTATTGAGGGTATGAATAGTAACAGCAGATTTAATAGTGCGGAACAAAGAATTTAATAGTGCAGTACAGTTCAACTGCGATACGTGCGGGACAAATATATTTGCAAGACAAGTATGGTTATTTCAAAATAAGTGATACAAAATAATGTTTGATTGATGAAAAACAATTTGCGGTACGGAATTCATATTATTTTATTTTCATTTTCAATAATAAATAAAGTTTTAATTTCTGAATTTTAAATTCCAAATTTTATTTAAAATTAAAATTGGATTGGTAAAAATAATATTGCAATTCACAATTAAAAATTTGAATGGTAAAAAAACGATGCAGAGTACCATTAATAAAAATGTTAGAAAATATATTAATAATGAGTATAGATAGATAAATTGTTATTTTTGTTTTGTTTTTAATGAAGAAACATTTTCATACAATTATGAACTTTAGATACCTAAATTGTTATGAAAAATATATATTGCTAAATGAATTAAAAAAATACAATCATAAAAAAAAACACAATAAAATAATATCAAAATATATGGTGAAACCTAGTGTTAACATGCTTCCATTGAAACTGAATTTATTAAGCATTTAAATTAGTCTTTATAATTTAATATCTATTAGATCATTTAGAAAGTGTATTTTTGTATTAGATCATTTGAAAATATATTAAACAAAACTATTATGAAAGTGTTTTAAAAAAACATCAGAGTAATAAAAAAAATAATGGAATGGTGAGTTAGGAAGGAAAAATGAGAACACAAAAGATAGATATTTTTTTTCTTTGTTTATTTGCCTCTTAAGAAGGTATAAAAATATCATAAAATAATAGTTTTATCTGGTGCGGTCCAAAAATCGCTGGTTAAAGACCATTGTTGTTCTGAAAAGTGGTATATGTTATTATTCACTGGACAATCCGCAAATATTTTTTTTTCTTTTTGGAAAACGCGAAAAAATACAAATTGTTTTGTGATTGGTGTCTTCTCAGCATATATTTTAAAATTAAATATCCAACAACACATCATCTGTTTTATATTTTAAAACAATAAAAATACATGAACCAATAAACTTCCTAATAGTATTTATCCATATCTCCAAATATTTTTATTAGATCATTCTTACAAGTGGATCATAGTACTTTAGGAGGAATTATTCAACGAATGAAATTAAAAGAATTAAAATGAATAGATAAATCAAATATTTAAAGTATTTGATAAATTTTATCCAAATCACACCACAAAATGTGAGAATTGGTTCTTCACGTTTTTGTCTTTGTTTTCTATTAAATTATAATCAAATCACATTGTTATTAGACCCATCTTAATATTGAAAAACACTTGCATTTAACAGAATTCTAAAACCAATAACTTGAATAATAGTAGAATTTAAAAGAATATATTTCTTTAAATAATTGAATAACACTAGATTGATATATATATATATATATATAGAATTCTAAATTCTTTCAGATTCAATAAGTAATTTAATAAAATACGTGTATGATTATAATTTATAACTTTTTTTTTTGTCAAACAATTGCTTTCATTCATTCAATGTAGTCACAAATACAAGAACAAAAAAACAGCAAAAGGTTCCAAGGTTTAAAGCAAAACAGACAAAAGCATTCCCCAATGCCAAAGGACTAAAAAGATAGTACATCAACTGTAACTCCAAGAGAGCTGTGAGCACAGAGCGTGAAAGCTCCTTAGCACATGTGAGATCATGGCAAGTCGATAGGCCACCCTCGAAAAGTTCGATGGACGGTTGGTTGGTCGTGGTCAAAAGACGCTGAGCCGTTGAGATACCAATCGCTGCTTTGGAGTCCACCGGGAAGAGTATCCACAGTGACAGTGCAGCGAAGGTCTGGGAGACTATGGTTTTGTAGTCGGGACAGTATTGCTTTACCAAACAAAGCATAAGGATTGGATCATATCAATAATTCGCACTAAACGTTAGTTGGTCTGGGATCCGAGTGGTAGGAGTGGGGCGCAAAGGATGCTTGGGATCATCAGGTGACTAGCTTAAGTGATACTCGTCAATGAACATAAAGAATTCAAAGCCAAGCTTATCACTAGTGCTAGAACAGATCGAGAAGCATAAACTAAGGAACCATATTGATTTATACTCAAACCGCAATCCCCTAAAAACATCTAAAGCCAGGTTCTGTACAGGATGTATGAGTAGCCAAAGCAAAGCTGGTGTTACCTTTCGCCGATGGAGTCTTCGACCATCAGTTATCGGGAAGCAGATCAGATCATGACAATGACGATTCATAGGCGGTGAGGATTTGGGCTTTGAGATGCTATTGATGCCTATTTGATAAGTTTGGATGGCTTCAGGGCTTTTTTGGCTTAATGGGCCTACGCTGAAGACTAGGTCCACTAGGGAAAACCCTAGTTTCAGCAGGAGGAGCCGCACAGGTTATCGAGGAAGGTCGCCGTCCGAGAGCTGCAGCGAGATCTGCGGTGTAGGAGACTTCTCCGGTGAGTGAGAGAACAGGGGCTTTGTGCGGTATCCGTGGTAAAAATCGCCATTGGTAGTTAGGTCCACTGGGGAAAATCCTAACTTTGGAACCGATTGCCAAGTTGAATCAGAGATGTGGCGGCTTCCCGAGAATAATGGAGGGGTTTGTGCTGCAAAGCGCAACTCCGGTGATTGAAAGATTGGCGGGAACAGCCGGTGACCTCGGTTTGGATCGGCAATGGAACCTAGATCCTAGTTCCGCTTGAAAGAACCACGGTAAAGAAAGAGTATGTTTGGTGCTTGAACTTTGTGGAGAGGTTCTCTCCGATGAGTGGCAGATCGGCAGACACAAATGGTTTTCGCTGGTGTGATTTGAGATAGATTTTATTAGGGTTTGAAAAAGGTTAAAAAAGATAACAAATTGGGAAAAAAACTTAGAAAGAGCTACACTAGAGAAAGCAGAGAGGAGCTGAGCGAGAGATAGATCGATTTTGTCCCGACACCGGTGGGCAAAAGCCTCAGCGGCGTCGGGAAGTTTGGTTGCGGAAGGTGTCTTGATAACCGTGTCTGAAAGAAAGCTCGAGCAAATATCCGTAACTTCAACTTATGTTTTTAGTTTCAAGTTGAACTCTGGTTTTGTATTTGAATGCTTGTTATTGTTATTTTAAGTACTTGTTGTTTGCATTTTATAATTTATAACTTATAAGTGTTTTTTTTTCCTTGCATTCAAATTGCTTAAGGAGACACCTGATTTTGCATTATTGCCAATAACTTAATTACCAAAAGGACTATTGAATTGGTTTTCTTTTCAGCGAATCCATTGTTTTACTTTGTAAAGAAAAATAGAATTATTGTCCTCCCTTGTGTATAGGAATCGATTTCCACCTTTCATGATTCCAACGTTGTATGTATCACTGTTTCCGATTTTCTATTTAAAGTTTTAAACACGTAAAACACAATAACTAACAACATAGAACAATTCAATAGTTCTTGTTTTGATCGGGACTTTCCACCATCTTCTATTATATCAGATATGAAGATCATTAGAGCATCTGCATCGGTCAAGGACATTTTTTGGTCCTTCAATTATTTTATTCATAGTTTCAGAGTTTCTTAAGTTTGTTATTAACATTGGTGTCCCTCTGATTTTGGTCCCTCTAACTCTTCTTCCAACCAGCAGCAGATGGAGAATGTGTTGCGTTTCTCAGTCGTTGATATGTGAAGTCTGTTACTTGTGTGCTCAACTAGATCAACGACTCCATTATCTCGTTGGCAAGTAGAATCTATTGCCGCGACCTGTTAAGGTGAAACTACCCATAATTATAAGAAGAAGTTGAAGGTTAATAAAAGCAGGGAAAATATAACAACAATCCTTGTTACCTTGAGTAAAATAGCTTTTATCCCATTTTCTATCTGCAAGTAAACGAGAAAAGAGTTAAATAAAAATTGAAGAAGAAAAAGAACATAAATTGAGATTGAAATAGACTTGAATCTGATTCTTCGGTTTCTCTTATCCTGAAACAGTTTACCATTTCTCGAAGAAGCAATGTCTGATCTTGTTTCCACAAAAATGCCAAAGAAAACAAGGCCTAACCTTGAACAAATACTCTCCACCCGCGGTCGTTGGTAATCCGAGGCAATAACACCAGACGAGACTGCAGTGATGGAAGGTATCTGTCTCTTCACTTCACTTAACAACAAAAACATATCTTCCACTTCATCATCCGGAGTCATTTCGTAGCTAAGCTTCTGATGCCTGTAAAACAAAACTATTTCATTAAATCATGCCTTGAAATCTCAAGGCAGAAGAAAGCCTAACGATTCTCACCTCGAAGATCCTTGGATTCTTCTTCTGAACAATGGCACATTCATACACTCTGCGTAGCCCACAATAAACTGGTGGCCTACCTGAACAAAGAGTGCATCCAATCAAAGAACAGAACTTAGGATTCACAATATCATTCTTACTCTCAAATATCTAATCTTATTCTTCTCAAGAACAACAACCAGATTAACAAATCACATAAATGAGATAGAAAAGGCTCAATCTTTCTTCAAGCCCTTGTTCTTACATAGAACTAGAGATAGATAGACAAGGAATAAGCAGCAGAATCTTACAGTTTGATACATATAGCTGTCCAATTCATCGACTGAATCATCAACCGGTAACAAATTAGCCAATGCCACGATCTGTGGAAACACAAAATCAAGATTTTGAGTTGGTATAGCTTAGAAAAAATCAAACTTTGAAGAGGCAATTTCACATAAACTTTTTAAAAAAACTAAGACAAGGTAAGAGAAGAAAACGGACCTCGTGGCCGTATTGAATACACTTGATCATAGCATAAAGCTATCTTTGCATCCACTGACTAAAGCCACGACCTTCATCGGAGTTTCCAGTGAGGTTTCTTCTTTACGTCGTCGGAGAAACTCTGTACTCGAGAGAGAATCATCAAGTTAACCGAGAGCGTTACCATGGAAGCAAAAGCAGCATCGATGAGTGGAAAAGACAAATCAGAAAAAAAGCTCGCCGGAGAATCAGAGAGCAGTTGGTTATCGAGAGCTAGGATTTTTAATCTCTTCCTCTGTTTCGACTCTGCATCGTCTTCATCTGCTCCTTTCTTCGACGATGAAACTGCCACGTGTAACGAAGGACGGAGAAATAAACGTCCCCTATGAAGGAACGTTCCTTACATAATTGTTTCATTTTGATTTAAATAAAATCAAATAATTCTGAAGGACGGAGCATATATACGCCGGTGCATATGCTCTTACATTGATGTCCATCGCCTTCGCCTTCTTCGTACTCTTGACATCATTTATAACACCGGTCAAAGTTGCTTTTGTGGGTAGTTGTGACAGAGACCTTCGAAGATGCGAAAGGTTGATGAATACTAGCCAATATAGTATGTATAGACAATGTTGTCAGATTCCGTATTTGTTCGAGAAAAAATGTATGTGTAGGTTCCTTAAACACCGAGAGCTAAGAGACCATGCGGTTCACCTTCTCGATGATTGTCATAAAGATCCCCCCAAGTGCTAAGAGAGAGTGTTGATGTATATAATGTTTTCATCATTTTTGAGTTTTTTTTTTCTTATTTTATAAGTTTTATTGATTTAAAGTGTCTTTTTGAGAGTCTTCTAGTTCTTTATAGAATCTTTACAGATTTTATGTTATTACGAAATAAAACAAGATACTTCTAAATGCAAACATAGATATGGAGATGCAGAATCATGTTGAAGTGTCAGACGTTTTGGCCTCGGATGAAAGATTTAGTCCCACACGTTGCGTGAATTCAATATTAACATAACTAGATTAAGACCCGTGTTCGTTGAAATTTATTTTATTTATATTGTAATTTTATATAAAATATAATTTACGTGATTGTTTTTAAAAGTTTTTTTGGATAAAACATTATGCAATAAAAGCATATGCTAAATATGATGGCTTGAAAAAAAACACATATTTTGTAAGTTTTATATTGTTAATGATTTTAAATAATTACTCCGTGCTATAACACTGGACAAAAAAATTTATACAAAATTTTGTATATTTTATATTTTAAAATAAAAATTTAATATGTTGTATTAGGTTATATATGTGAAGTTATTTCAACAATGTATATTCTACATCATGACTTAAATGTTATTATAAGACATAATTTTGTAAATTTGGTTTTTAAAAAGCAAGTTATTATATTATGAGTAATTTAATATATTGTTATACTTTTTGTTTAATATACTTGGTTTCTTGGAATTTTTTCATATTATAGTGACATATTATTGACATTGCTATAACAAATCAATTTAGAGTGTTTATAGTTTCTAACTTTTATATCAAGTTTCAATATATTAAAAATAATTCAAAATAAATTAATTCAAGTTTATTATATTATAGAAAATTATAAAGTTCAACAAAAAAAATGAAATTGAATTTAAATATTCAAATTTTGACCATTACTCAGTAAAATTTTGAATTCAATAGATATTATTTTTAAAGAATAATATTACTAAAGCTTGAATATGTTATAGATTGAACAATTTATATTTGTTTTTAAAAATTCAACTTATGGTATATCCAGAAATAAAACTATTTTTTAATTATAATAAATAATATGATAATTTATTTGTTTAACAAAATAGACTAATATATAAAAATGAGAGGTGAAGTATAATGATAATTAACAAATTAATATGTTAAGTTAGATATCAAAAGATTTTATTTGATGAATAATTTAATAAAGGAAATTAATATGGTAAGTTAGATGATATGATTCTTTAGAATATTTTCTTTAAGATTTTCGGTATAACCTATTTGTAACTAATTAATCTATCATTAATGTATAACCTATTTGTAACCAACTTATTAAAATTATGTAGTCTACAAAACAATGTTGTGTACTTCCGTTTTATTATAAAAGGGATGAACAATTTGAAGCTTACTATATATTATATGCGTAGTCATTTAATACTTTTATTTTAGTAAGTTGTGTCTTTTTGTAATAAAGTTTCTTTGATAGATTTCCTTTCAAGGTTGTTTATCTTCACCATAATTTTTATTTTCGCTCTTATTTTTTACTTACAACTATGCGTTTAGATGGTTGTGATACAATCTTAATAAATCTTCTTAAGATTGTTTTTCCTTATCATAACTTTTCGTAAAAATAACTTTTTTTTTTAATATTTTGAAATGGTATATATTTACTAATAATTATAGTTTATCAACTACCAAATTTTGCATTCATAATTTTTTTATAATAATTTACTTTGATTATATTAACTTGATGAATAAATTCTTTAGGTGTTTTTTTATCATTTTGATTTTGATGTATTTTTTATATTTTTGGTAAACAATACACTCTGTTTTATATTTTGATAAAAACTATATATGATTGATTACGGTAATAAAATATTATCTCATAAAACAAAATTAAAATTAGTACTAAGAAAAAAAAATCAGATACACAATTTTTTAAAATAAAAAAATCAGTTGTGTTATAAAATCAAATCTGATAAAAAAAATCATAAATTTAACTTGACGTCTAGGCGAGGCAAATCAAACTGATGACCTCACATATCCTAAATCATTTTCTTTGACCACCAGAAAAACGAAACAATTTTATAATCATGAATTTAACTCGTTTTCATATTTAATTGATCGCTACCACCTATATTTTCGTGTTATTTATTCAATGTTTTCTTATTCTTCATATTCTTTCTTGTAATTTTCATTGTCAAATTTGGTGTTAATTGTCATCGTAACTTTTACGGTTTGGTTCTTCGTTATACTCTTTTTCTTCTTCTTCCTCGTCAACTTCTTCACATTCTTCCACTAAAAAACATTTTTTTAGACTACCACACAACTTGTTAACCCATCAAACTCTAAAAACAAAATCATTTCTTTTCTCATAAAATTTGTGAAATTCATGATTACCAGCATAGTCAACACATGCACCCAATTATTGACAATTTTATCCATATACTTATTTAGTTTTAGATCCACGCGTTTAGAAACTTCTCAAACCAAAATCCTTACTTGGTTTATAATATTTTAAAAACATAATAAAATATACTAATAATTATTTATTTAATATGAATCATATGATATATAGAAATATGAGTACACTATAAGAACATATTAATTATAAACAAATAATATCAATTATATTATATCATCAAATAATATCAACCGTATCATATTATCAAATAACTGTAACCGTATATAACAGTAATCGCTTGAACCGTAACAATATTTAAACGGTTCTGGTTAAGGTTACAAAAATTTCTAACCATAACCGATGGTTAATAAACCTTAACCGTGACAACCGTAACCCTGATCATGCCTATGTATAGCTAATAAAACATGTGTGTTTGTCGTCCATCTTTCTTCTTTAAACCTCAAAATTTGACTCAAAAATCAAATTAACGTCTTGCGATGTCAATTCTTCTTCCTTAGACCCAAAAATAAAAAATTAATGAAAGAATATCAACTCATCTATAAAATCATACACAAAAATATGTTTTACAGCTCATAAGAAATAAAAAGCACAGATATAGATAAATAAGATAATTTATGTTTTGCATCAATATTAGTAGTATAAAATGTTAATAAGTGATATGTCAAATTTCTATTGGTTGTTTAAAATCCTACGTGGGATATTGTGCTTAGTTTTGTAAATTTAAAAAATGTTAATGAATGACAAAAAATTCTGTAAATTTAAAAAATGTAATGAATGATATGTCAAATCATGAAAGATTGTTTAAAATAATTCTTAATATAGAAAATTCTGGAAATTGTATAAAATGTTAATAAGAGATATGTCAAATTTCTATTGGTTGTTTAAAATCTTATGTGGACGGCCGTATAGCTCCTATTTTTTATTAGTATAGATTGTTATCCGATTGTCTGAACTTTTTATTACGACATTGGACTCAAGTAGGGCATAAATTGAACGAATGTGCATATAAAGTCTTGCATTGTTGAAAGTAGAGAAACATTTTAACACAATGCATAATTTGCATGACAGACTCGATGGTCATTCATCTCTCGGTAGTGATATTAGTATATGTTTAGATATCTCTCTACATATATAGATGGTAGTATCCATGATTTATTTGTACAGGGAATCTGAGAAATGTTTTCATGGGCCTCGGTAGATTAATCAAAAACTTTGGGATGGAATGTGAAATTACGCGAAAATGTTGTGGCAAAGTTGAAAGTCATATGATGTCTAGGCCCCGCACTATCAAGATTCTGTGGCGAAAAGTTCAGACCAAGCCACATCAAAGATATGTTGATAACGCGGCATGATACTATTGGCTACGAATCCGTTTCGGATAACAAAAACAACATCTGTAGAAAACAACACAAACAACGAAAGTCTTGTGCACTCACTCGCCATGGTGTCTCATCTTCAACGAATGGCACCCACATTGTTTACTTGAGGTACAAGAAAACGGTTGGTCTCCTCTAATGGCTTCCAGTTCAACTTCGTTCCTGTTAACCACCGCACCACCGCAGGGTCTCAGGTTTAACCGGAGAAAATCGAGGTTAACCGTGTGGGCTAAGCAAACGGCGTTTCAATTCGGGAAAAGGAAGGACGATGATGGTGACTCGGAGGCGAAACAAACCGGGAAATCGTCAGATTCGAAACCATTCCGGTTCGATTTCGGTAAGTTACCGGACATGAAGTCACTCATGCCGGTGGTGACAAACCCTTCGACCGCTTTAGTGTTTGGTAATAACAGAAAAAAAGATCCTGGTACGGTTTTCGTGGCCGGTGCTACGGGACAAGCTGGTATACGCATAGCTCAAACGCTCTTACAACGAGGATTTAGCGTTCGAGCCGGTGTTCCTGACCTTGGAGCCGCCCAAGACCTTGCTCGTGTTGCGGCTACTTACAAGGTCCGCTTTTTTCTTTTTCTTTTTTTTTAAGTCCCACGATTCCTATAATCTAAACGTATTAATGATGATCTTGATTTTTGGTAGCAACCGCACTTCAGATTTTAAGACAGAGATGACAATTACACCTTTGATTTAATTAGCGATATAAAAACACGGTTTGGTTTTAGATTTTGCTTTGACTTGGCATGTGCCTCGGGTGGCGTTTAGCGTTTTGATTCATCGTTTGACCCTCAGCTTTTCAACAGATTCTATCAAAGGAGGAAGTCAAGAGGCTAAACGCTGTTCAGTCCCCATTCCAAGACGCTGAATCAATCGCAAAAGCGATTGGAAACGCGACCAAAGTTGTGGTTACCGTAGGGGCAACAGAGAACGGTCCTGAAGACCAAGTCTCGACCTCAGACGCGTTGCTCGTGGTACAAGCGGCTGAGCTTGCTGGCGTAAACCATGTAGCAATCGTGTACGACGGGAGCATCAGCGGATCCACGTACAACGTTCTAGACGGGATTACTTCGTTTTTCGGCAACCTTTTCGCAAAATCTCAGCCATTAACTATCTCGGACCTCATTGACAAAGTAGCTCAAACCGATGTGGCGTACACACTCATAAAGACGAGCTTGACTGAGGATTACTCCCCGGAGAGATCTTACAACGTCGTCGTTTCTGCTGAAGGGAGTAACAGCGGCAGTGGCAGTACTTCGTCCGAGGCCTACAAAGTAATGTAATGTATGCCATAAAAAAGGGATTATTAGTATTACATTACATTGAAATGAAATCAGTTGGTTATATATTGGTTTCGATTAATGTAGTTATTAACTTGTTTGGTGTTCTGTTTGCGACCAGGTCCCCAAGTTGAAGATTGCGTCTTTGGTTGCAGACATTTTTGCTAACACGGCCGTGGCAGAAAATAAGGTAACGTATAGAACAAGTACCTTACTCGTCAAGTTTGTGATTGTTCATACAGATGCAGACACTAGAGAATAAATTGTAGCCGTTGATAGAACCTCTGCTTCCGTGTATCCGCTCATGACTTTAGTTTTGTGTGTCCTTTTTCAGGTGGTGGAAGTTTCTACAGATCCATCAGCACCGTCGAGGCAAATAGATGAGCTTTTCAGGTAAATGAGTCTTCTTGTTGTATTGCTTGTAATCATACTATGATCTTAAAATTACTAGCGAGTTTATAGCTTAGCTTAATGTTTTGTGTCAACTTCGTTTAATGTAATAGTCTATGAATATGTGATAGTGTAATCCCGGAAGATGGGAGGAGAAAAGTGTTCGCAGACGCGCTCGCAAGGGCAAGAGCTGAGGAAGAAGTTAAAGTCGCAGCTGAGAAAGCCCGAGAGGCAGCGGAAGCAGCGAAAGAGTTTGAGAAACAAATGCAAAAGCTATCTGAGAAAGAAGCAGAAGCTGCTAGCTTAGCTGAGGATGCGCAACAGAAAGCAGAAGCCGTGGGAATCACAGTGGACGGTCTATTTAACAAGGCGAAATATATCGGCTCAGGTCTCTCCTGGAATAATCTGGGTTCTCAGTTTGCTACCGCGGTTCAGAACGCTTCAGAGACGTCTAAAGTACAGGTTGCTACGGTCAGAGGACAGGCGAAAGCGCGAAACTTGCCACCCAAGAAAGCAGTGGTGAAACAGAGTAACGCTAAACCCGCTGCATCATCTCTGTTTGCATCCAAACCCAAGGAAGAGCGGCCAACGAAGCCGGAAAAAGAGGTGAGGAAAGTGTTTGGAGGACTGTTTCAGCAAGAGACCATCTACATGGACGATGACTGAAAACGCCATAAAAGATGCCGTTTTGTAGTTCCGTACAGTTTTCTTTTTTTCCCTTGTGTTTCAAGTTAAACCTCTGTAATCATATGATATATAAATCCATTATTGTTCTCTCTTTAAATCCCTTATGATAACAAAATTTATTAATTTGATTCACATCGAGTCAATTCTGACTTATAGAATTCAAGAAAAAGGAAAAAAACACAATATGAAGCAAATTAAATCACATTCGTAGAAAACAAAAAAAACAGAGAAATCAAAAAACGCCTTTGAGATAAAGCATGAAGAGACAGAAGATGATGATTAAAAGAATCCAAATCCCATCAGTTTGTTCATTGATGTCATGGCGAATTTGTTCAGCGTTGTTGTTCATGAGCATCATAGCCATTAGGGCTAAGATTATTACGCAAACCGAACCAGTTCCTATGCCGCTTGGTCTGGTATGAAACTTCTCTGAAACATTATGATTGCCGCCTCTAGAATAGCTTACCAAAACCCAGAAACTTGCAGCAAACGCCAATATTAAGACCGCAGCTTGTGGCATCTTTGATCTCTGATCTCTCTCTATTGTGTTCGTGTTCTTAGACAATACTTTGTGTGTATTTTTGTTTATAATGCATGCTTTGATCCTATATAGCGTGAACCGTTTGGTCAATTTGGGTCGATTTCTATTTTTTTTTACAATTTTCCTTTTCTTTTTTGTTTGTTTTCCATTTTCTATTTAAGCGTTGTTTTTACTGATTTAGAAAAATGGAAATATTGAGTGCGTAAGTAATAAAAATCTGATAATTAATGTAGGTTATTAATTAAGAACAAAGCAGAGCGTTATCACCGCTAGTTCTCCAACACTTCTCTCAACTTCAACAAACGGAACCAATGGGCCTGTTCGCGTGTAAGCCATCTGAATCTTACTACCTGGTTCAAATAATACAGAATCCTTTAGGTCGATTCACTAAACCAGAACCAGTAGCTTAATCAGGCTAAAGCAGCGAGCGACTGCAGTTACTATCAGGAAGCAGAAGCTTACACAGTAAACGCATGTTTAGAGTTTCGAACCGAAGGCAGAGTGAATGAAATGAACACACCTTTTCTGTTTATTGAGAAATGATAGTAACAATGATCCCAACAGCTTTCGTTGGCATATATTACAGGAAATATCTAAGTCTAACCTGTTCGTTATTTCTTTTGGCCTGACTAAGTCCAAGAACTCTGGTCAAGATCTCTCCCTTGCTTATTATACACAAGCAATCGTATAAGTCCCACAAGTATTACCAGTAATCTCCACAAGAACACACTCCATTCTTGAACCTATGAAACCGGTTCACATCTCTAACTAGAATCTCCTTCTCCATAAACTTTGAGATGAACTTTGTAAACAAGTGACAGTCCTCGCACAAACGCAAGTTCTTCGTGATTCTGATGGGCTCTCCTTTTGATGTATTTATCAGCCCAAACGCCAACGCCAGTTTCTCACTGTGTCCTAACACTATCCTCTCTTTCTCTTCCGTCTCAAGCTCATACAGAACTCCTTTGGTCTGCGGTATGTACCCTTTCTCCTTCATATCTTCGGCTAACTTAACCAAGAAAGCATGAATCTGTTCCATAAGAGGGTTAAACTCATCCACTGAGACAAACGAGTACATTTTCTTCCTCACTTCCATATAGCACCGACCAGGCAGCTTCTGCAGTCCCCGGTGTTCTAAGAGCTTCTTCACTCTCTTAACCTCATCCCACATCTGAGCTTCCGCGTAAATGTCTGCCAACAACACATAATTCCCTGCATTTTTTGGTTCAAGTGCAAAGAGCCTTCTACTTGCCCGCTCTGCAAGCTCAACATTTCCGTGAATTCTACAAGACCCGAGAAGGGAACCCCAAACCTTAGGCCCCGGTTCAGTCCTCATGTCTTGAACCATCTTTGCTGCCTCGTCTAACCTATTCGCCCGACCTAACAGATCAACCATACAAGCATAATGCTCGACTTGTGGTTTTATCCCATGGTCTCTCCACATTGATTCAAACAGTCTTTTTCCTTCTTCAACAAGACCCTCGTGGCTGCAAGCTCCCAAAACGCTAACAAATGTTACGGGAGTTGGGATAGCCCCATTTGCGAGCATCTCTTCAAATATCTGAATCGCTTTCCTTCCACACCCATGAACACCATAGCTCGATATCAAGGAATTCCAAGATACAACATCCCGGTCATGCATTCGATCAAATACTCTTTGTCCCACTTCGAGCTTACCACATCTACCATACATCGTCACAAGAGCACTGATCACCGGCAATATGGAGTCAAGCCCCCTTCTGAGTATATACCCATGAATCAATCTCCCTTGCTCTAAAGCCGCAAGCGAAGCACAAGCTTGAAGCACACTCACCATAGTCACAGAATTAGGAGATGAATCTTTGGTCTCTGTCATCATTTCACGGAAAGTCCTCAGAGCTTCAAAAGCTTTCCCGTTCTTTGCATAGCAGGCAATCATTGCGCTCCAAGAAACAACGTTTTTGACAGGCATTTCACAAAACACATAGCTAGCATAATCCACACAGCCAAATCGAGCGTACATGTCCACCAACGTAGTCATTATATAAACATGCGAATTGTAACCGCGTCGGGTAAGATGCGCATGAATCTCTTTCCCTTTAGTGAGACAATTCGCCGTGCATTCCGATGCAACACAAGCCTTGAGAACATACGTGTATGTGAACCTATCTGAATCAACTCCAACCCTATTCATCTTCCAATACAAACCCAACACTTCTTCTCCATGACCCGCTAATGTAAGCGCCCGAAACAAAGCGTTCCAGACATATATAGTTCTTTTACGCGTTTTATCGAACACCTTCCGTGCATAATCCACAGAACCCAAATCCGAATACATACCAATAAGCTTCGTAGCCAAAAAAGGATCTTGATCAGACCCATTATCCAGAATATGTCGGTGAACGCGTAGACCATCAGAAAGAGAGCTCCGATGACCGCAGCAGAGAATCAGAAGCTCGTAAGTCTGTTGGCTCAGGCTAGATTCCTGAGACAAGACGCGAAGCGCTTGTTTAAGCTTCCCATCTTTGCATAACGATTGAATTAGCTGATTATTAGAGATTTTAGTTCCGGCGCCGGAGGAAGTCGAAGGATTGTTTAAAGCAACGGAACACAACGGTGGCTTCAGAGGACAGCGAGGTAAGAAGTTAGCTGTAGTAAAATAAGTCGGTTGTATTACTTGAGGAGGGTGAGATAGAAACATTTTCCGGTGATTAAGCTTTTCTCCGATGTGCTTCCCGGAAAATTCCCAAAGAAGAGGGGCTTTTACTTGCCGATCCTACCACTTCCACTAGTTTCTCTGCTACTTCCATGGTTGGTTTACACGTGCCAATCACGTGGTAACGAAATGGGCTTTTTTGGATCAGGCCCATATTTGAATAGCTTTGAATTGGGCCGATCTAAGTTTTAGGCAGCATATTTTTGCACCGGGAATAATTTTCTTCCACGGCGCCCACCGGAGGTCCACCAGTATTCCGGCGAGATCCCAAATCAAACACCAGTATACAATAAATCATAGGGAGAAAAGCAAAAATACCCCTTTTTCCATTCCATTTTTTAAAAATGCTTTTGGGAACCGTTCATTTTTAATGATACCCTTTTTTGTTGAAAAAGACAATTTTGTTCTTAATAAAGTAAACCTAATTTTCTTCTCTTCGCCATCATTCTCTCCTTCTTCATCAAACGACGATTCTCGATCCTTCTTCACGTCGTTCATCTGCGATTTCCGATTCTTCTTCGCGGCAATCTCTGCTTCCCTTCCAACCTCATCTTCGTTTTGTGTTCGTCGGATCGTAAACTCTTTTCAGGTTTGTGATTAAGATTTTGTTTTTCTTTGGAATATTCATCAATCTGAAAATTGATTTTCGATCTGAAAATTCAGATTTGACGAATTCAAATCGATAAATTTCTTTGATATCTTTTTGGAATATGTAAACTCTTTTAAATTTGGATTTATGTTCTCGTAAAACAGTTTTAAAAGCCCCTTGTTAAACAATTTTCAAAATCCAGATTCAGATCTGACGCATTCAGATCGATAAATGTGTTTGATATTTATTTGAAATTAGTAAAGTCTTGTAAATTTGGATTTTTGTTATCTCTTGTAAAAGACTTTTTAAAAGCCCCTGTTAAACCAGTTGATATCAATTTTCAGATCGGTCGTAGTTGAATTATGTCGATAAAGTGTGTTGATAAGACGACTTCAGATCGATAAAGTGTGTTGTTGATTTTTCAAAACCCTTTTAAATCTCTTGTAAATCCGTTGAAAAACTCTAATTAAGTGTGTTTCTTTAACAGATGGCATCCAATGATTTTGAAGGCCTTACACTACCAGAAAGCATATATGATATGGGTTTTGAACCAAACGGTGGAGCAAACATATGTCAACATTCAGACTTAAGCTTCGTTGACAAAGTTCAAAATGCATTAGGAAAATAAACTTTCACGAAGCTTCAAGCTTCCTTCCTTGGGCCTATCATCAATCTTTCGGCCAGATACATCAAATTTTCTGGGAAATTATTCCACTACTTGATGCTGAGAAAGTTGAAGACAAGAGGGAGAAACTTATGGTTTACAGTCGACATGCAACCTCTTCGGTTCTCCTTGAGAGAGTTCTTCCTTACAACATGTAATTATAAAGTGTTTGCAATGGTTTTTAAAATGTTTTAAAAGGCTTTCAATGGTTTTTAAAAAGGGTTTAAAACTCTTTTAAAAGGTTTTAAAAGGATTTCAATGGTTTTTAAAAAGGTTTTAAAACTCTTTTAAAAGGGTTAAAAGCCCGTTTAAAACATTTTAAAACTCTTTTAAAACTTTTTATTACCCTTTTAAACCCATTTAAATAGTTTTAAAAGGGTTTTAAAAGGTTTTAAAATCTTTTAAAACTATTGTAAAAGGGTTTTATCACGTTTTAGAAGTTTAAAAACCCTTTTAAAAGGGTTTTACAACAGTTTTTTTTAATCATTAACCTTTAAAACTCTTTAATACCCTTTTAAAAGGGTTTAAAAGGGTATGAAAACTATAGGGTTTAAAAGGGTATTAAAACTTTTTAATCATTAACTTTTTAAAACTCTTTAAAACTCTTTTAAAAGTGTTAAAATCCCGTTTAAAAGGTTTTGAGGTTTTCAAAACCTTTTAAAACTTTTTTAATACCCTTTTAAACCCTTTTAAATAGTTTTAAAATGGTTTTAAAATCTTTTAAAACTATTGTAAAAGGGTTTTATCACGTTTTAGAAGTTTAAAAAACCTTTTAAAACGGTTTTAAATCCTTTTTAAAAGGGTTTTAAAACAGTTTTTTTATTCATTAACCTTCAAAAACTCTTTTAAAACTCTTTTAAAACTCTTTTAAAACTCTTTTAAACCTTTTAAACACCTTATAAACGCTTTTATAAACCTTATAAAAGCGTTTATAAGGTGTTTAAAAACCCTTTATAAGGTAAAAACTAACATCATTGTTTTATTTAACATATGGATTCAATGCGAACCTATTCATAGAGAACCAAGGAATAACGGCAAAGATCCAATTAGTGAACTATATTCTTGGGCGGTGAGAGGAGACTACACTTTATCTCAACTTCAATATCGACTATTTAAAGAATCAGAAGAGGGTGAAGAACCTTTGAATGTCGAAGAAAAGGAATGCCTCGCTGCAGTGGTGTTAACATAAGGTATTTTGATGACACCAAGTTCTTTAGAGAAGATACCATTGTCTCGGCTTCAGCATGCTTCAGATTTTGATATGTATACAGCCCAACCATGGAGCAAGGAAGCATATAACATCCTTGCTACATGCATTAAGAAACTGGATAAAGCTTCTTGGTTTAAAGGTCAGTATAGTGTCAAGGGATTTCCCTTGGCATTAGCAATATGGGCCTTGAGTGCTGTTCCAGGTTTGGGTGATACATTTGGGAGAAGATGTAATTTTTCCAAAACATTGTATCCACTGATTCTCAACTGGCACTGATTCTCAAGTCGATATGCAAGGTTTGATGAAATCGCTGATGCTATTAAGACAGCAACTTGTGTAAGTTTTGAATTCTATTAAAAGTGTAGTTTTGATTATTTATTGGTTATCTTATTTGATGAGTTTTGTTTTGATGGATTTTGATTATTTTTGTAGGTTGAAGTCAAAACTATAATTGGAGATCCACAAGAATATAATCATTTGGTTGATGAAGATGACAATGATTTTGAAGAAGTTATTGGCTTGGTTATGAAAGGCTATAGATTGAAGAAAGAAGAATGGTCTTCTAGATTAGTTGATATTTACTATGCCATGGGAGAGTTGGGTGACAAAATGGGAGAAAAATTGTCAGTCTCTGAGAAACATGAGAAAATAGAGAAAAATTTGTCTGATTCTGAAAAACTTGACATAATCCTCTCTATGTTAGAAGACTTCAATAAACGACTATAAGCCATTGAAGCAGCTGTCAAAACCACATCAGAGAAAGATAAGAATAAAGCAGTAAGATTCCATGATCACACCTTTTTCCATACATTGGACACTAAACTCTTTAAACTTAGCTCCTTTTTTTTCTTTTCCCTTTGCAGTCTCACGAAGATGAAGATGGACAGAATAGAAATGAAGAGGTTATAAATGAAGAGGTCAATATCTATTTTGTAAACGACTTTATAAAAGAATTTAAAAGGGTTTATATACCTTTAAAAGGGTTTTCAAAGGTTTTACAATGTTTTTTAAAAGGGTATTAAATGGTTTTACAAGGTGTTTAAAAAGTTCTACAATGTTTTAAAAAACTGGTGTCAAAGGTGACCTAAACCTTTTAAAAACCTATTAAAACCCTTTTAAAACAGATTGTAAAACCTTTAAAATGATTTTCTTATATGTTCTTTTGTTTTGTTGCAGGCTGGCAAACAAAATGTTGACGGAGATATTGCTAGAGAAGATTTCGTAGAAAGCCCGTCTGCAGATTCTGTTCGTCCGTCAAACACACAAGATGGGAGGTATGCTGGAGACGATGAAAACACCTAAAAAACTGGTGGTAATGATGGTAATTACTTTGAAGAAACACCAAAGGTACATTGATTTAGTATTTTTATAAGTTTCCAAATACCCTTTTAGAAGCCTGTTGTAAATCACAATTGTTATCATCTTTGAAGGATAAATCTCCTTCTCAACGCCCTTCTACACCAAAATTTGATCTTTTTTCTGAAGAAGATTAGGATAGTGGAAAAGATAAAAGCATGGGTAAAGAGAAGAGAGCAAGCAGTAAGAAGACAATTTTGAAAGAGAGAAAACAGGTAAATCATTAATTTTTTATATAGTTGTTATGAGTATTTTAAAAGATTTCATCAAGTATCTCATTAGGTTTAAATCATGTAAACATTGTTTTCTTAAAAAACTTTTTGAACTGCAGAGAAAGTGTAAGCAAAGCAATGAAGGTGATGATGATGTTACGAACAGAAAAGAGGTTAGTATCTAGTTGTATAATGTTTTACATTTTATTAATGTTTACAAACAATTGTGATTTTCTTGTGGCACTACAGAGGAAGAAGCGTAAACCAAGTGACAATCCAGATGCTGATGTTCAAGCTAGAGAAGGGGTATGTATATAACTTAATAATTTCTATGAGTTATTTAAATTTTTTTCCAAGTGTATCGATATAAAATGCGATATTTTTTTGTTTTGTACAGCCACAGAAAAAGAAGAGTAAATCTGATGATGTTGGTGGTGTGCAAAGAAAAAGTGAACGAAATACAGTTCCTTCTATTCACACTCAGCCGCCTTACACGGCTGAGAAGAAGAAGCACCCAATACTTTATCCTTTTTCCAAAGTTGATAAGACCCGGTTAGAAATATTTACAGAATGGAAGAATTCAAGGAAAACAAAGTAAGTTTTAGTTTCAATTAGTCTTTTATAGACGTTTTAGAAGATGTATTCATGGTTTTGTAAGTATTCATGGTTATTCTGTTTATTTTTGGATGTAGGCAACTAACAATTCTTGGTAACAAAGTTGATGCTAGGTGGTTCACAACACTAGAGACGCTAGGGAAGTCGTTAACAACAATGGTATGATTACAAATCATAAGGTTTTACAATGTGTTGTTAACGTTTCATGGAGTTTTAAAGGTTTTACAAGAGTTTTAAAAGGGTTTTTAAAAGTTTTTACAAGACGTTTAAAAGTGTTTTAAAAGGAATTAAAATATGTGTTTAAACTGGTTTACAAGATGATGTGTGTGACCGGGTCTGAACTTATTTATATGAATTATTTGACAACAAGAATTGTTTTAATTTGTAAAGTCTTTTAAATTTCAAATTTTGTTCTAACCCGGTTTTTGTTGTTGTTTAACATGTTGATACAGTTGTGAAGTTATTAAGCAAAAGAGAAGAAAGTCATCCGGAGTTCTATAAAAGCAAAGAATTGACGTTAGCGGGAGCATCTTTTTTGAGAGAGATTGACGAAAATTACTCCATATTCATTGACGACAAAGATGAATATGAGTTCCCTGAAGAAAAATTCAGTCAACTCTTCAAGTAAGCACCTACAAACAAAATATTGGCACCAATGATGGTTAAGGAAAAGCTTTGGATGCCATTGATGATCAATTTGGAGAAGAGGTTGTTGACTATCTATGATTTAGGCAAGTGTTTCTATAGTAACAAAATTAAAGACAAACAAGTGGGTGCATATGCTGTTGCAATGCCGTACATTGCTCAGAAGAAATTTGGAATGAAAAATGATACAGAGAAATCTCCATTCAGAATCAATATCATGAATTGCATACCTCAGGTAAATACTGTTGAGCTTGTTTTCTAGTTTTGTATTATGTTCTCTGTAAATACTGTGGACGCTTCACTTTGTTTTTTTCTTGATAGGTTGCTAAGATTGAAGATAGTGGTGTCTTCATGCTAAAGACAATCGAGTGTTTGGCTATGAGTATTACGACATATGGCAATTTTACAAATGAGTCAATTGGTGATTTACGGCAGAAAATGGCGGTTGACATCTTTGCAGGTCAGTGTAGGTTTTTACATGGTTATTTAAACTGGTTTTAAATGGGGTAACAGGTTGGTATTGCAATGTATTTTAAAAGGTTCTAACATTAATTATATTATCTTTGCAGAAATGCATAAATAGCAAAAAAAACTACGATAATGGAAGTTTGCATCTTGCTGGTATATAAACGTGATCTCTGGAATGGAGCTTCATCAAGAACAATAATGAATGGCAAGATATTTCAATGTTTAGTTTACAAGTAGATTTAACATCTGTTGTATCCGTGCAGACTCATGGCGTAACTTTGCATTTTGTGTTTTTACTGTGACACTATTCTAGAAAAAGGTTAAGTTACTCCTTTTAGATTATTCAATAAATAGCGTTTGACATCTTTGCAGAATTAGCATATACTTCGTTTAAGTGTAGGTATTTACAATGAATTTTAAAACGTTGTTTATCCTTTTCGAATCCTTTCAAAAACCTTTTAAAACTCTTGTAAATCCTATAAAATTCATTGAAATACCCAAAACAAAACCCTTTTAAACCTTTTAAAATCCGTTTTAAAACACTTGTAAATCCTATAAAATTCATTGAAAAACCCAAAACTAAACCTTTTTAAAACTTTTAAAATTCGTTTTAAAACGCTTGTAAAACCTTTTAAATGATCTTAATACTATAAACGTAATTTATATTTTAAAAGGTTTTACAATGTTTTTTTATAATAAGGGTGAAAGCCCTAGGCCTAGGCCCAATTGTAAAATATAACCCCCCCTGTATCAATTATCCCAAAAAGTCACGGGTTCCTCTTTCATAAAGTACAGTTTTCCGTCTGGGAGGTTGAAAATCGCGAAATTCACTCAAAACTGTATTTGCTTAAATTGGGTTCTCGATTTCGTCGGATTGCAGACACGAAGTCGTCTGATTGAAACTAGGAGTCGGCTGATTGGGTACGCGAGGACTTCAAATTGCCATTTTCTTCATCAAAGTACGGACTCTTCTTCTCCCTCGTTTTTCCTCTCAGTCCTCTCTTCAAATTAGTCGTCTCTTCTTCTCCCATCTGTAAGTTTGGTTTGGAACTTAATTTTGACTTCAATTTCTATTTCAATTTGAATTTTTATGATGTTTTGGTGAACTCGGAATACGAAGGTTGGAAATTTATCAATGTCTTAAAAAAGTTTTGTATTGGTTTTAAAATAGGATTTATAAAGGATCTTGGGTGCATGTCATGAATATGTTCTTCTCTGTAAACAATGTTGACAGGTTTTGCGATATGAGTATTTTTGAAGATTCTGCAAAGATATTGTGCTTCCCAAAAAAATTAATCACGCCAGGCACAGAGGGAGATACATTAAAGAGAGTAACTAAATATTCTTTTGAGGAAGCTGTTTTGGCGACTGTAAAGAAAGCATTAAAAAAAGAAGAGTTCAAGGAGTTAGAGGACTCTTTTTTGGGGCCAATTATAGAATTTGTTAATCGGAAAGAAATCAACTTCTCTAGTCAACTGGTCCACCACTTACTACAGAGGAGGATTAAGTCTGCGAAAAAACGAGCTCTGGTTTGCATTTGATGATCAACCTATGCGATTTTCGCTAAGGGAATTCGTCATTACAACAGGTCTTCCGGTAGGTACTGTTCCATCAGGTACTGTTAAATCGAAAAAATATTTGTGGATGAATGATAAAATGACCTGCAAAAGTCTTCTTCGTACTTTGAAATTTAAAGGAAAAGACATGAAACCTGAGGAAAGAATTCGATTAGGTGCTTTGTTACTAGTGGATGGGATATTGATAGCACAAAATCGAGAAGTTCTAATTCCTTTAAAGAATTTGCTGAGAGCCAGTAGTTTTGAGAATTACTGCAAGTATCCTTGAGGTGAAATTGCTTACGAATCATTAGTGATAGGCGTGAAAAAAATGATTGTGGGAACATTGTCAAAGATACAATATGGAATGGCTGGCTTTCCATATGCAATCCAAATATGGTTGTTATCTCAGTTCGCCAGCTAGGGGAACATTTTGGTGTTAGGGAAAGCATTTCAAGCCAAAATCAACATCTCCCACTGATCTTGCAATGCCAAAAGACATCTTCCCCAAAATTCAATGAAATAAAATTTGTTCTTGAGTCTTGCAAGGTACTAATACTTCTCTAGAACTATTTTCTTTTTTGTTTTCCAATAGTTTTAAAAAATATTGTAAACCCTTTTTAAAAAAGTGTTATTAACGTAATTTTTATTTACAATGTGTTTAAGCTGGTTTACAAGACTTTACGACGGATTTACAAGAGATTTCCAGAGTTATAAAAGAGTTTTAAAAGGTTTTACAATATCTGTATAAGACTTTTGAGATATAATATGAATCGATTTATCTTTGCAGTTTGAAGTGAAAACAATTGTTGGTGATCCCGATGAATATAGCCATTTGGTTATGCCACCGAATGATGAAGAAAAGGATTTTGATGAAGTTGTTAAACTTGTAATCCAAGGTATAAGATGACTAAGGAGGAATGGATTTAAGGATTTATTCAAGTTGAAAAAGGAGAACAAAATCAAAACAAGCGTGTGAGAGAAGCTGCAGGGCCATCCTTGAATCAAACTAACAAAAAAAAAAGAATATCTTGTGTGGGAAAATTGACATGATTTTAAAAACATGTCAAGTTATTCACAAAAGAATAGTGAGACTGGAGAATCATGTGGGGATCACTACTGCTGCTGCAACACCACAGTGGGAATCAAGGGCATTTGAAGAAGAGGAAGTACCAGCCTCTGCAACTGCTTTTGAAGAAGAGGAAGTACCAACCTCTGCAACTGCTTTTCAAAAAGAGGAAGTACCAGCCTCTGCCACTGCTTTTCAAGAAGAGGAAGTACGACCCTCTGCCACCGATTTTGAAGAAGAGGAAGTACCAGCCTCTGCAACTGCTTTTCAAGAAGAGGAAGTACCAGCCTCTGCCACTGCTTTTCAAGAAGAGGAAGTACCAGCCATTGCCAACGATTTTGAAGAAGAGGAAGTACCAGCTTCTCCAAATGAATTTGTAAGTGAAAAAAAAAAACTTAATTTCTTTTAAAATCATTTTAAAAGTGTTTTAAAGAGTTTTTAACAAAATTTTAGAAAACTGAAGTGTTAACAATGGGTTTAAAAGGGTTTTCAATGGTTTTAAATGGTTTGAAAAAAAAAACTGAATTCCTTTTAAAATCGTTTTAAAAGTGTTTAAACTATTTTTTAACACAATCATATAATCGTTTTCAAAGGTTTTGCTAGTGTTTTAAATAGTATTAAACAAAATTTACAACATTTCTAGGTATCTAAAGAAGATAATCAAGATTATCAACATGAAAAACAAACTGACTTGAGAGGGACCCAAGTGTTATTCCTGAAGAAAATACCCAGGATACTAATGAAAATGATCCACAAGAGGAGGATATGAATAATGATAAGGTATGTGTTACTTGAATATGATCGACTAATTTTAAAAACCTTGTAAAAACATATTTGAAAATAATTTATATATGGTTAATGAAAATATAATTATTTATGCAGGATGAGAAGCAAAACAGTGCTGATGATGTAGACTCAAGCCAAGAAGAAGCTTACGTTGTTATATCGGATGACGAAGAGTGTATTAATATTTCAGATACTGATGTAGACCCAAGCCAAGAAGAAGCTCTCACTCAACAAGAAGACCCAAGCCAAGAAGAAGCTCCCACACAACAAGAAGACCCATGCCAAGAAGAAGCTCACACCAGCCAGAAAACGGGCAGTTGTAAGTTGTTAAATTCTTTATTATAGATGATTTGCCCTTTTGAAAATGACATATAATATTTTGTTTCTTATGTATGTATTAGTGCAAACAACTTCTACGCAGGAGAACAATATAAGTGACGAAGAAATTAAACAAATCGAGGAAGTTATAAAACGTTGGACTGAGCTCGGGGACATCACATTTATGCTTGAAAAAATGGATGAAGTAAGTTTGAAAAAATCATATACTTGTTATTATAAGCGTTAAATACTAACAAAATTTGGATGTTCTACATTGTAGTATCTTTGGCGAGGGAATAAGTGGGAAAAAGTCTATGTCATGGATTTGAAAACTAAAGAAGATGTAAGTAAAGTAGCAAGGAAGGCGATGTTAATTCTTCATCCTGACAAAATTCCTAAAGATGTTACTCCACAAATGAGATACCTTGGTACCCGAATGTTTTCAAAATTAAAGGTTAGTGAACCTCGACTTTTGTTAGATTTAATGCACATTTTACTGTTATTTAATATTACTTAAATTTTTCATTTCTTTTGCAGGAGTACAGGGACAAATACTTCAGGGAAAATCCATAATTTGCAGAAATAGCATGTCCTTAGGTTATGGAAGTTTGCATCTTGCTGGTATATAAACGTGATCGCATCAAGAAGAATAATGAATGGCAAAGTATTTTAATGTTTAGTTTGCAAGTAGATTTTAAAACATTGCCTTTTTAATGTTATCTTATTCCTTTTCGCTTGTAAAACCTTTTAAATGGTGTTAATCCTATAAACAGTTTGGTTTTACAAGAGTATATCTGGTTTTTAGAAAGTTTTAAAAGGTTTTACAAGTTGTTTATAATGATATATATCAGTATGACTGGCTTTTTTAAAGGCTTTGCAAGTTGTTTATAATGTTTTAAAACAGTAAAATCTGAATAAGAAATTCTTTTAAAATGGAGTTTACAACACCACAGACTGAAATATTTTATTAAAAAGAACAAATACACGATAAATTATTCAAGAGTTTTTAAAATAGATTTGAACTATTTAAGTTCATATTTCAGTTTCCTCTCCCGGCGTATTGGTTTGTCATCTCTCTAGCCATTGCTTCAAACCTTGTCCTATCAGATTTGTAGAGGTTGGCAAGATTTTCATTGATCTGGTCCTCATCATCGACCTCTGGTTCAATCAAATTCTCCACTAATATCTTGAAAAGCAAATTAATCGGCATGGGTTGCCAGTAGGTGGACTTCAACACTCTTAGGTATATGGCTCCGTTATCTGATATGTTTGGGTGGCAAATTTTTGTGACGAAACAAACCTGCATTATCAAGAAATTATATTTAAAAAACTATTGAGTTGCTGCAAAAAGAGGAGTCCTAATACACATGCTTGCTAAATAAAAGAGAGTCTAATCAAAACAGATACATTTGGGGGACTATTTGGGTAATCAGGCGGAAAGTTAATACTCATTTTAAACACTCCTCCTTCATATGGGGCGTTCACCGGTCCGATTAAAGTAGCCTCCCACTTGAAAATGCTGTCATCAACAATTACTAACAAAAGGCAAACACACTCAATCTCTTTTATCCTTAACAGTAAAACAAAACTAATCTGAAGGAAAAAGGCGTTTACCTGCTGTGACGTTTGTCGAGTGATCCTTGTTCAATTTTTTCAAGGCAAACCTTAGATGGCTTGAAGAAAGATGCGACATTTCTGGCGGATTGAAGGAAAAAGGTAATAGAAGTTGACGAATCTGAGAGATGATTTTTACGTTTTTGTGAGACAAATGTTTAAGTCAAGAGCAAAAAGTATTTATAATAAGCGAAGCGTTGCTTAGGTTCACAAAAAGTATCCCTTCGGCTTCATAAATACATAATTCTTACCCATTCAAAGCGTAATAATAACCGAACCAAAGCGACGCTTCGCTTATTACCCCTTCAATCAAATACGGTTTTACGAGCCTCTAGTAGCGCTGTTTTGAAATCTTACCCCTGCGCTGTTTCGAAAGCGACTCTTCGCGAATTACCCCTTCAATCGTCTTTCACAAAAGAAACTTTGTAGAATTAAACGCCCATTAGGCCCATTATTCAAATGCCAGAATTTTGTAGGGCATCTCGAATGAATTTGGGGGAAAGACGATGACGATAACGTAATTGTGTCTATTTGGGACGTAATAAAAAACCCATTAGGCCCAATATTCAATTACGTTTTCACTTGACTGTTTGGTATCCTTTCAGAGGGTGGGCCAAAAAAACTAAATCCGAAAAGCAGAACAGAAGTAATGGATTGAGTGCCAATCAATTAAGATTTTTAAAAGGTTTTACAATGTTTTAAAAGGTTTTTAAACGGTTTTATAAGAGTATATATAATTTTTTAAAGAATTTTACATTTTTTGAAATGTTTTTAAACGTTTTTACAAAGAGTATATATGATTTACAAGAGTATATATGGTTTTTAATAGGTTTTAAAAGGTTTTACAAGTTGTTTATAATGATTTAAAACAGAAAAATCTGAAAAACAATTCTAAGAAAATGGAATTTACAACACCACAGACTGAAATATTTTATTAAAAAGAAAAAATTCAAGTTGAATTAAAGAGAGAGAAAGAGTTAGATAGAAGCTACAAAACTAGATTTGTTGTGTCCACACTGACCGCACCTACTGCATTTGTATTGTTTTGAATTTGTCTTAGCCTTTCCATGCTCCCATGAACTAGCTATTCTCTTTTTCTTTCGTCTGCCACTAGGTATACGAGTAGAAGGTGGCCGAATAGAAGTACTAACACTCTTTGGAATCTCCCAATACTCCATATCACCTACTGGGTGAATGCTCTCTGAATATCCTAAACGCCATCTGTAAAATAAAAAGAGGAACATTGTCAAACCTTTTTAAAACTACTTATAATAACTTGTAAAACCTTTTAAAACATTGTAAAAACCCTGTCAGATCCGTTACTTTAGCAACCTTTTCGAAAAACCCAATTAAGAGAAGAGAGTTATAACCTTTCAGTGAAATGATAATCATCAACAAACATGTTTTCATTGAGATTGACATGTTTGGCAACAGCAATTCCATGTGCACAAGGGAATTTGTCAATATCAAACATACAACATGTGCATTTCCTTGTGTCCAAATTCACCACATTCGTCTTTAAACCTGCTTTAACCTCGAAGACATTTTCATTTACTTGACAAACTTCAAGCCAGCGGGTAGTATTATTATAAGATGCATTCAGCTTATTCCCAACATTTGGAGTAACAACATATGGATGTCGACAGCTCTCCTCACATCGTTCATTAAACCACCTAGTCAAAATAGACCTGATTGTCTCAAACAGGCAGACAATTGGATACTCGCGAGTCTCTTTTAACAAGGAGTTAATGGACTCAGCATCATGATGTTGTACGGGTTAGAAGGAGAATATGCACGTGACCATTTCCTAATATCAGCTTGCCAAAGATATTCTCCAAGTTCCGGATCACCATTGGAAATTTGACTGAACAAATAATCAAAATCATATTGAGTGTAAGCTCTTGAAGCATCATGAATAACTGGAAGAAGAGAAGCATGTAAAACCTCATAACTATCAGCAGGTAAACCCCTAGCAAGTTCTGATGCATGTTCTTGAGCTCTCCATGCTTTTGAGTACGAGATACCAACTCCATGGTCATTCCTAAAAATTTCCATGAGTTGTTTAGGTCGGAGAGGAAGCTTTCCTCCTGCAAAATGGTTACTAACCAAACCAGCCAAAGTCCTTGCAGATGCTTGGTGATGATTAACATTCCTTAAAGCAGAGTCACAGCTGTGGTGACTAATATACTTTCGAACAACAAAGCTATATGATGCTTTAACCTTAGTTGCACGTAGCCTCCAGCTACATTTTTCATCAATACAATGAAGAACATACCTCTTGTTGTCTGACTTAAAAGTATGAAATTCAAAAATATGCTTGACTGCATACATTCGAATCTGACTTCTTATTTCTGTTTTGTCTTTGAATAACTTCCCACAAAATATTGAATCAACATCGATTAGACCAGTTGAGTGTGAAGAACCAGATGGATACCCAACAGAGGTTGTCATGTTACGAGGAACACTCTCGACATATGGATTTGGTATTGGTTGACCCTGAAAGTACAAATCAATGAATTTTTAAAAGATTTGTAAAGTATTTAAAAGTATTTACAAGTTATTTCAAAGGATTTAATAAGGTTTACAACTGTTTTCAAAGAGTTTTAAAAGGGGTAATGCATTGTAAGTTACCTGAGTATGAGTAGCAGTAAAATCATAATCGGTGCCAGTATGTTGACTTGAAGAAGCAACAAGAGAACAATAAAAACGAGGAACACTCTCGACATATGGATTTGGTATTGGTTGACCATGAAAGTACAAATCAATGAATTTTTAAAAGATTTGTTGTAACACCCGCGAACCGGAATCCCGGTTTAGGGATTGCATCGGTCGATGCAGGGTTGAGTTTCTGCGTTTTGACTTAAGTTAAACGCTGCGTTTTGAGGTTAGGGAAAACCGTTAAGTCGAGGTTTTTCTCTCATTCGGCGAGTTTAGCGTTTTTGCGAGAAAAGAAGAGAGAAAGAAGAGTTCTTGGTGTTCTTGAGTGTTCTTGGTGATTTCTGGAGATTGGAAGCTGTTCATGTAGAGATCTGTAGGTGGGATCGTTGTAGGAGCTTCCTGGAGGTGTTTTCTTGTTGGTTTAAGGTTCAGATTCGTCTTGGCAAAGGTAAGTGGATGACCATGGCTTATCTAAGCTGGAGATTACACTGATCTGTTTGTTTCTGTGTTGTTAGGCTTGCTAGTATGTTATTTGAGGCGTTAGGAAGCTTTCTTATGGCTTGGGATCGATTCTTGTGGTTGCAGGAACGAAGATCCGGCGAGAAGCTTTGGGGAAAAACAATGCTCGGCATGAGCATCGGTCGATGCACTATGTCCGTCGGTCGATGCTAGTGCGAGGACGGCGTGGATTAACCTAGGAGCATCGGTCGATGCCAGGTGGAGGCGTGTGATGTCGAGCATGTGTCGATCAATGCAAGTGGAAGAATCGGTCGATGCAAGTGCACCTGGTGTCGACCGATGCATACCTTGTGTCGGTCGATGCTGGTCCCTGATGGTGTTGGTCGATGCAGAGCCTGGTTTGTTTGTTGATTGTTGTTTGATGGTTAGAGTATCTCTATTGCTTTTGTGTATAGCCCAGTAGATGAGAAGATTGCCTAACTGAGTGTTTATAAAATACTCATGCATTGTAATTTGTGTTTGTGGTGCAGGTAAAGGCAAAGTGTGATCGTGGAATCAAGGCAATGAAGAGGAGGATGTTTTGGTTCGCTTGGTTGTCTGGCTTCTGTTAGGTGGCTAGAGTTGAGTCCTAGAATGTTGTTTAGGATTGCTAGTTCTCTGGTTTATGATGTTTGGATCATTAGGTTATGATTTGGAATTAATGTTGGTTATTGGTTATTATTTATTGAATTATTTATTGGATATTGGTATATGTTATTTCCGCTGTTGGTTGTGTTACCACTAGCTGTAGTTATTTCTTACAATTAGTTATTATTTATTAATTAAAAAAAAAAAGGGTCATGTCGTTTCAGTTTGGTATCAGAGCCCTTACTGTTCTAGGTTTGAGTTCACTATGTTTCTGTTGTGATGTTTGGGATTGCATGTCTTGATTGATTATGTGAGTTAGTCAATTGTGTGTGGCATGGAGTCCTAGAACATCCTCTCCGAGCCTACATTGTGATTCCACGGTGAGTTTATGATTTTGTGTTATGTTAATTGTGTGCTTAGCCTTCTGTTCATGGTAGTGCAGATGGTTAGAGAGGATGCTGTTGCTGGTCGTGTTCGTGGTCGTGGACGCGAACATGGTCGTGGACGCGGACGTGGTCGTGGTAGGGGGAGAGCCCCAGTGGTTAGTGAGACCGAGGACCAGAGTATGACAACAGAGGGTGTTGGCGAGTCGCAGGGTGTCCAGGCGAATTTCGTGAGTGTGGCTGGAGGGGGCGGTGTTGATGCTCCAGTAGTCGGTGATGTTAAAGCCCCAGGTGCGGGTGTCCCAGTGGGTGGAGTCCCGGGTGTCGACCTTGCGGGTTTGTTGGCACAGTTGATAGAGCGGTTGCCGCCAGTGGCACCGGCTTAGGCTCAGGTAGTGCCACCAGTGGTGGCGGAGGAGCGGCAGCTAGTGGCTGCGGATGTGGGGGTCCATTCTCGTTATATCAGCATGCTGACAGAGATGGGCTGTATTCGTACCGCACGGTTTTCAGGAGGTACTGATCCTACCGCAAATCTTACCGCTGCGGAGGCGTGGAGGACGAGTGTGGAACGTAACTTCCATACTCTGAGAAGTCCTGAGGAGTTTTGGGTGGACATTGGGGTCAACCATTTGACTGGTGATGCTCAGTTGTGGTGGAGTTCTGTGGCAGCCAGAAGAGTGCAGAGGGAGATTTCTTGGGCTGACTTCGTCTTGGAGTTTAACCGCAAGTATTTCCCTAGAGAGGCACTGGATAGGTTGGAGATGCATTTCCTTCAGCTAGCTCAGGAAACTCGGTTAGTGCGGGAGCTTGACTTGGAGTTCCATCGACTTCTGAGGTATGGGGGTCGGGATATGGAGTCTGAGGAGGCTCAGATCAGGAGGTTTTTGAGAGCCCTACATGACGATTTGAGGGTTCACTGTAGAGGGCGGAGTTATGCTATGCGTGCAGAGCTGGTTGAGACTGCAGCAGGGATTGATGCGTGCACAGTCAGTGACCGCTAGCCCAGCAGTCCATCCTACCAAGGCTCAGCATCAGGGAGGTTCTAGTAGGGGCGGCAAGCCTGCGCAGGGAACTAAGAGGAGATGGGAGGCTACGTAGAGGCCAGGTGGTCCGAGTTGCTTCGGGTGTGGAGGGAAGGATCACAAGGTTGCCAGCTGTCCCAAGAGGAGTGCTCCGACGGCAGCAGATCGTGTGCTATCATTGCAGGGAGCCAGGGCACATCAGGCCCTATTGTCCCAAGTTGCAGCCGGTAGCAGTGGCAGCGTTGTAGCAGGTGCAGCCGGGAGGGCAGCAGGGTGCACAGATTGAGCAGGCGCCACGGGTTTACACGACTGTAGAGACTGGTGGAACCAGTGCCGGGGTGATCAGATATATAATTTCTGGTACGTAATCTTTACGAACTCTTAGTAAGTTCAGATTTGATGTTTTCCTGTGATAAAGTGTTAGGTTCTCAACACATGAGGTTTGTGTAGGGACCTTGTTGGTGGGCGGGTTTAAGTCCCATGTTATGTTTGATTCTGGAGCTTCTCATTGCTTCATTACTTCGGAGTGTGCAGAGAGCGCGGGATCCCGGGGATCATACAGGAGTTGTCAGAGTTGCGGGAGGCAAGTTCGTGAGGGTTATTGGACGAGCCAAAGTAATTGATGTTCAGATCGCAGGGGAGTCGTGGCCAGCGGATTTGCTTATCACTCCAGTGGAGTTGTATGATGTGATTCTCGAGATGGATTGGTTGCATCGACACGTGGTGTATTTGGATTGCTATCGGGGTAGAGTGGTGTTTGAGCGTCCTGGAGGGAAGTTGGGTTTTCAGCGTATTTGACCGACTTCAAGGAGTCTCGTGATCTCGGCCATCCAGGCTGGGAAGATGATCAAGAAGGGTCGTGAGGCTTATTTGGTTACTATATCTATGCCAGAGTCAGTGGGAAAGTCTACGGTTAGCGGTATTCAGGTTGTGGAGGAGTTTGAGGATGTGTTCCAGTCATTGCAGGGATTACCACCTTCTCGGTCTGTTCCTTTCACGATTGAACTGGAACAAGGGACGACACCGTTATCCAAGGCTCCTTACAGAATGGCTCCAGCAGAGATGGCAGAGCTGAAGAAGCAGCTAGAGGATTTGTTGAGCAAGGGATTCATCCGTCCTAGTGTATCACCGTGGGGTGCACCGGTGTTGTTTGTCAAGAAGAAGGATGGGAGTTTCCGGTTGTGTATTGATTACAGGGGTTTGAACCGGGTCACTGTGAAGAACAAATACCCTCCTCCGAGGATCGATGAGTTGTTGGATCAGTTGAGGGGTGCTACTTGGTTCTCCAAAGTAGATCTGGCGTCGGGTTATCATCAGATACCGATAGATGAGGCAGATGTGAGGAAGACTGCATTTAGGACGAGGTATGGGCATTATGAGTTTGTGGTGATGCCTTTCGGGTTGACTAACGCACCAGCAGCGTTTATGAGATTGATGAACAGTGTGTTTCAAGAGTTCCTGGATGTATCTGTCATCATTTTCATCGACGATATCCTGGTTTATTCTAAGAGTCCTGAGGAGCATGCAGTGCATTTGAGGGAAATTCTGGAGAAGCTGCGGGAGCAGAAGTTGTTTGCTAAGTTGAGCAAGTGCAGTTTTTGGCAGCATGAGATGGCTTTTCTGGGTCATATTGTGTCTGTAGATGGGGTTTCTGTAGATCCGGAGAAGATATAGGCTATCAGGGATTGGCCTAGACCGCAGAATGCCACAGAGATCAGGAGTTTTATGGGATTGGCAGGTTACTACAGGAGATTCGTGCAGGGGTTTGCGAGCAGAGCACGTCCTATGACTAAGTTGACAGGGAAGGATGTTCCTTTTATTTGGTCACCGGAGTGTGAGGAAGGCTTTGCAAGCCTGAAGGAGATGTTGATTACTGCGCCAGTGTTGGCTTTGCCTGAGCAGGGAGAACCATATGTGGTTTATACAGATGCATCTATAGTTGGTTTGGGATGTGTGTTGATGCAGCATGGGAAGGTGATTGCCTATGCTTCGCGGCAGTTGCGGAAGCATAAGGACAACTATCCTACTCACAACTTGGAGATGGGTGCTGTAGTTTTTGCCCTGAAGATTTGAAGATCTTATCTTTATGGTGCAAAGGTACAGGTGTTTACAGATCATAAGAGCTTGAAGTATATATTCACGCAGCCCGAGCTGAACTTGAGCCAGAGGCGGTGGATGGAGCTGGTGGCAGACTATGATTTGGAGATAGCCTATCATCCTGGTAAGGCTAACTTGGTTGCAGATGCTATGAGTCGGAAGAGGGTAGCTTCGGCTCAAGAGCAGGAGATGGAGTCTCTGGTAGGAGAGATCAGTGCGTTGAGTTTGTGTGCTGTGTCTCAGGAACCATTGGCTTTGGAGGCGGTTGATAGAGCAGATCTTCTGAGTAGAGTGCGATGGGCTCAGGAGAAGGATTAGGGGCTGGTGAATGCCTCAAAGGATGTGGATTTAGAGTATCAGGTCTCAGATAATGGTACTATCTTGGTGCACGGTCGGGTTTGTGTACCCAAGGATGAGGAGTTGAGGCAAGAGATCCTGAGAGAGGCTCTTAAGAGCAAGTTTTCTATTCATCGAGGAACGACTAAGATGTACCATGATCTCAAGAGGTACTATCATTGGGTCAGGATGAAGAAGGATGTAGCTAGTTGGGTCACGAGGTGCGACGTGTGTCAGCTAGTGAAAGCTGAGCATCAGGTTCCAGGAGGGTTACTGAAGAGTCTTCCCATTCCAGAGTGGAAGTGGGATATGATTACTATAGACTTCGTGGTAGGTTTGCTAGTGTCTAGGACGTTTGATGCTATTTGGGTCATTGTGGACGGGTTGACTAAGTCGGCACATTTTCTAACCATTAAGAAAACTGATGGAGCAGCGGTCTTGGCTAAGAAGTATGTGAAGGAGATAGTCAGGTTGCATGGGGTGCCAACGAGCATTGTGTCTGATAGGGATTCTAAGTTCACTTCGGTGTTCTGGAGAGCGTTTCAGGCAGAGATGGGCACTAAGGTGCATATGAGTACAGCTTATCATCCCCAGATAGATGGACAGTCTGAGAGGACGATCCAGACGTTGGAGGATTTGCTGAGGATGTGTGTGTTGGATTAGGGAGGCCATTGGGCAGATCACTTGAGCTTGGTAGAGTTTGCTTACAACAACAGTTATCAGGCAAGTATTAAGATGGCTCCTTATGAGGCTTTGTATGGGAGGCCGTGTCGTACACCGTTATGCTGGACTCAGGTGGGAGAGATGAGCATTTTACGGGGCAGATTTTGTTCAGGAGACCTCAGAGAAGATTTGGATTCTCAAGCTCAACATGAAGGAGGCTTAGGATCGACAGAGGAGTTATGCCGATAGGAGGAGGAGAGATCTTGAGTTTCAGGTAGGAGACAGAGTGTACCTCAAGATGGCCATGTTGTGGGGTCCGAACAAGTCATTGACTGAGACTAAGTTGAGTCCGAGGTATATGGGTCCGTTCAGAGTGATTGAGCGTGTTGGACCAGTGGCTTATAAACTGGAGTTACCTGAGGTTATGCGTGCATTCCATAAGGTTTTCCATGTTTCTATGTTGAGGAAGTGTCTCCGTGAGGATGATCCGTTGTTGGCTAAGATTCCTGAGGATCTTCAGCCTAACATGAATTTGGAGGCGAGACCAGTGAGGGTTCTCGAGAGGAGGATTAAGGAACTTCAGAAGAAGAAGATTCCTTTGATGAGAGCCCTTTGGGACTGTGATGGTGTTGAGGAGCAGACTTGGGAGCCTGAGGCGAGGATGAAGGCAAGGTTTAAGAAGTGGTATGAGAAGCAAGCCGCGACTTGAGCTTATCTAGCCTGGTCCCATCTATAATCCGTGGCTGGAGCGGGAATGGAGTATTCCAGCCCATCTCTCTTGTTTACTTGGTCACTTGGGATGGTTGGTTGTGCGACTAAGTAACAAGATGAGGTGGTGCTCGGGGTACAAAGTTTCCGTGAGGCGGGTTTTTTGAAGGAAAGTTTTCTGAAATAGGAGTTTCCAAAAGTGGAAAGTGCTAAAGATGGAAAGTTTTATGTGAGTTTAAATTTGCACATTTTAGCGGAGAGAGCCTTAGAGGGGCTTGTGTGGCCTTAGTGGCGGACTTTTTAGTGATTGTGTGGCCTTAGTGGCGGTCTTTTGAGATGTTGTGTGGCCTTTGTGGCGGGCTGTTTAGCTAGAGTGCCTATTTAGGTGGTCCTTCGGGACAGATGGACTTGGTGACGGTCCTGTTTAGGACATTTGTTTGGCCTTGGTGGCGGTCCTGTTTAGGACATTTGTTTGGCCTTGGTGGCGGTCCTGTTTAGGACATTTGTTTGGCCTTTGTGGCGGCCCTTGTGGTAGTGAGATGATCCATGTGTGTTCATGAGGTATTCCAGTGAGGGGATATGTGGTTGGTAGGACATTGAGATGTCTTACGCGAGCCACGGGAAGGAAACCTGGATAGGGATAGGACTCAGACGTGTTCAGAATTGTTTGCTCGCGACTCTTGGGGAACTTCGGTTCTCCTAGTACTGCCATATTCTGAGACTTTGTGGCTTGGGAGTATGGTTTGTATATCGACTTCGGATGACGATCCGGGGGCGCGCTGAAGGGTGGTAACCCGAGAGACAAATATTGGATTTTTCCTTATATATTATGGCATGCGGGTTTAGGCCCGATGAGGAGCCAACATTATGGCATGGAGACTTAGGTCTGATGAGGAGCCAATAAAAACTCAAGGTTTAGGCCTATGAGTAAAGGAAAGTCCAATAGTCAAGAGCAAATAATGTCTGGAGCGTGAGTCTATCGCCTAGAGGTGACCTTTCGTAGTTCGGTCGGAGGAGTGCAGGCCGTGGAGACGGTTGCACGGGAGTCCTTGGCCGATGGTTGTTCGAGATTCGAGGACGAATCTAGTTTGGTGGGGAGAATTGTAACACCCGCGAACCGGAATCCCGGTTTAGGGATTGCATAGGTCGATGCAGGTTGTGCATCGGTCGATGCAGGGTTGAGTTTCTGCGTTTTGACTTAAGTTAAACGCTGCGTTTTGGGGTTAGGGAAAACCCTTAAGTCGAGGTTTTTGTCTCATTCGGCGAGTTTAGCCGTTTTTGAGAGAAAAGAAGAGAGAAAAAAGAGTTTTTGGTGTTCTTGAGTGTTCTTGGTGATTTCTGGAGATTGGAAGTTGTTCCTGTAGAGATCTGTAGCTGGGATCGTTGTAGGAGCTTCCTGGAGGTGTTTTCTTGTTGGTTTAAGGTTCAAATTCGTCTTGGCAAAGGTAAGTGCATGACCATGGCTTATCTAAGCTGGAGATTACACTGATCTGTTTGTTTCTGTGTTGTTAGGCTTGCTAGTATGTTATTTGAGGCATTAGGAAGCTTTCTTGTGGCTTGGGATCAATTCTTGTGGTTGCAGGAACGAAGATCCGGCGAGAAGCTTCGGGGAAAAACAATGCTCGGCATGAGCATCGGTCGATGCACTATGTCCGTCGGTCGATGCTAGTGCGAGAACGGCGCGGATTGACGTAGGAGCATCGGTCGATGCTAGGTGGAGGCGTCGGTCGATTCGATTAGGGTTTCCGCGTGATGTCGAGCATGTGTCGATCGATGCAAGTGGAAGCATTGGTCGATGAAAGTGAACCTGGTGTCGACCGATGCATACCTTGTGTCGGTCGATGCTGGTCCCTAATGGTGTCGGTAGATGCAATCTTTGTGTCGGTCGATGCAGAGCATGGTTTGTTTGTTGATTGTTGTTTGATGGTTAGAGTATCTCTATTGCTTGTGTGTATAGCCCAGTAGATGGGAGGATTGCCTTACTGAGTGTTTATAAAATACTCATGCATTGCAATTTGTGTTTGCGGTGCAGGTAAAGGCAAAGTGTGATCGTGGAATCAAGGCAATGAAGAGGAGGATGTTCTAGTGGTTCGCTTGGTTGTCTGGTTTCTGTTAGGTGGCTAGAGTTGAGTCCTAGAATGTTGTTTAGGATTGCTGATTCTCTGGTTTATGCTGTTTGGATCATTAGGTTATGATTTGGAATTAATGTTGGTTATTGGTTATTATTTATTGGATATTGGTATCTGTTATTTCCGTTGTTGGTTGTGTTTGTGGTTAGGTGGCTAGTGGGTATGGGACCACTAGCTGTAGTTATTTATTATTTATTAATTAAAAAAAAATAAAAAAACGGGTCAGCTAGTTTCATTTGTAAAGTATTTAAAAGGTTTTACAAGTTATTTCGAAGGATTTAATAAGGTTTACAACTGTTTTCAAAGAGTTTTAAAAGGGGTTAAATGGATTTACCAAAGGTTTTAAAAGGGGTAATGCCATTGTAAGTTACCTGAGTATGAGTAGCAGTAAAATCATAATCGGTGCCAGTATGTTGACTTGAAGAAGCAACAGGAGAACAATAAAAACGAGGAACACTCTCGACATATGGATTTGGTATTGGTTGACCCTGAAAGTACAAATCAATGAATTTTTAAAAGATTTGTAAAGTATTTAAAAGGTTTTACAAGTTATTTCAAAGGATTTAATAAGGTTTACAACTGTTTTCAAATACTTTTAAAAGGGGTTGAAATGGCAATTTATGCCATTGTAAGTTACTTGAGTATGAGTACCAGTAGAAACATCAAAAGCATTCCCAATAAACAGATTTGAGCTAGTTTGATCCTAAAAGGATTTGTAAAGTATCTAAAACGTTTTACAAGTGTTTTCAAAGGATTTTATAAGGTTTTGTAAGCAAGAAATAATTAAATATTCTAAAGTAGAAAGTTACCTGAGTAACAGCAGTAACACTCTCAATAAAAGGAATAGAGCTAGGTTGGCCCTGATAAAGAAACATTTCTCAAAGCAGTTACTTTTTTTAAAACAATATTAGAAAAAATAGGAGAATGAGTTTACTAAAAATACTTGCTCATCAGTCACACAAAAATCCTTAACAGTAACACATAGATGAAGAACTCCTCCACTTTGTGCATATTTGAGTTTAAAAGCTTCAAGCTGCCTATCATTACTAATAAAGATAGGAATACTACCTATGGTAGAAGAAATAACAGGCAATGTATAACTAAGCTTTAAACATTGTGCCTGAATATCAATGTCAAAATCTTCTAATAGGATCTTTACCAACTCACTAAATCTAGTATTCTCATCAATGTTAATCAAAGAAGCTCCCCTTTCATTATCCATCTCAAATTCCCAATGAATGTTGTTGTTCAACTTCCACAATCCACATACTGAATACAATTCAATCATTTGTACAGCCAAACAAGTCCTGAAAAAACAAACCAATATCACGAATTACAAAACTACATTAAAAGAAGAGAGATCTCAACAGCTATATCAAAGAACGACAGTAGATATCCAAAGATCTAATAAAGGACTTTATAATCACGAACAGATCTAAAGAACAAGTGCTTAAGACCTAAAAATATTCTGACATCAAATTTGAAATCGAAACAACAATCTAATAGCTAACACAAAATTGAAATTGAAATCAAATTTAAAATTCAGAAACAAGCTTACACGATGGGAGAAGAAGAGACGACGAAGTAAAAAAAGAGATTTAAGATTGTCGATCTGAATGTGTCAGATCTGAATCGACGACGACGGAGATTGTTGTTTAAATCGGAGATGGTGAGACGACGGAGAAATCAGAGATGGTTAAATCGGAGATGGTGAAGAGACGACGGAGAAATCAACGACGGAGAAGTAGAATAAGATTGTCGGTAATAGGTATAAAGAAGGGCAAAATTATATTTACGAAATAAAGGAAGGGTATAATTAAAAATGGCCACCAGAAAGGTCATTTTTAAAAAAAGGTACCAAATAAGGGGCATTAGTAAGAAATTCTCTAAATCATAATAATAATTTGGTTCTTTGTAAAGCAAGTACAGTAAAACCTCTATATATTAATAAATACTATAAATTAATAAATTTTGTTTGTCCCAAGTTAGACCAGTGATAAAAATAACAAAATTCCATAAGATAATAGGATAATATTTTTTAAAAATTTCTATAAAAAATATAGTCTCAATAATATCATAAATTAGTAATTAAACACATATATATATATGATATTATAATGTATACTTTAAAATTTTGAATAGAGCTCATATCTATATAACAATTATTATGTTGTATTTTCAAATAAAAATATAAAATAGTCTATAACATGTCATAAAAATAGCTAAATTTTTTTAAAGTTTTGAATTTTTAGATATGGATCATGTTCATTTTGATAGTCTTAAGGGTATTAAAATATGATAATTGATATTATTATTAGTAAATTTGAATTTATGTATGTCATGTGTATAATTGAATTTCTCAATAGCATTTATAGTTTATTGTCAATTCCAAAACCATAAACTTCATAACATGCGAAAATCTAATCTTATTTTCCTAAAAAATTCCAATCATAATTTTAAAGATTTTTTTTTCCTTCTAATTTCATTGATATCAAATCAAAATTACAAAGTCATACAGAAACTTTGAAAACAAATTATTACATAAACAGATGTATTTGCCATATAGTGAGAAAGATACACAAAAAGAAGCGAATTTCCTCCTTTATTTTTGATCTCGCTCTGATGCTAATAGTGTGCGTGGATAGCTTTTCTTGGCTTGATCTCCAAATTACACACAGCATGATTAAAACTATTGCTTCCATCACAAGTTCTGAAACTATTACTATCTGATACCAAGACTTCCGTAACCGAGTCTTTCGATGGGCATTTGACTTAGACTTCATTTTCTTTGACATCACCATTTGATATCGTTTCCGTTTACTGACTATGGTTTCCTCCTTCATTCTAAGATGCCCTCTCTTCCATAATTGTGGTATGTGATACTTTTTCTTGATTGGATATAGAAGTACACAACCCCCTTTCTCCATCCTGCTAGATGATTTTGTTTCTCCGGTGGTCCAGAATCTAGGCATCAGTCCTGTGGATCCAAAACCCAAAGCATCCGCAAAATAACTTGGACTAGATGTGTGAACTCCCATCTCCAACAAGTCATACCTCTGGTTGGAAACAAGTTTGTTATCCCACTCCACTGTATACGACCTTTGAAAGAATAATGCCAATCCAAGTTTACCCCGATCGTAACTAAGAAAGCATTTCAAACGTCGATCTACTTCACAACTGTGGGTCTTGGTGACAGTAACGATACGCATTGCACGTAACCTCATGATTGTGATTTTATCCTATTGTGGGCCAGGTGATACACATGTGCAACAAGTGCATTTGCACTGGGACAATTCTAAATTTACATGTATTTTAAGGCCCAAAAAAATTTTTTAAAAAAATTTATATGTAATTTAGACCTATATTTCAAAATTTGCACTGGGACTATAACAATTCTTGAGATTTTTACACCGACACTAGGCGTAAGATGTAGAGTGCATCCAAGGCGGTTTAGGGAATCGAACTGGATCTAATAGAGATAATTTCCACCAACCGCCAGAGACTTCACTCAACGGACTAACATCGGCATATCTGATCCAATGAAAATGAAAATCAGATTCCAGACAAACGCTCTTCAGGACGAAGAGAAAACGGATGCGAGGATCGCATGAATAGGCATCTCTCCACATAGAAAGGATACGTAGAAGAAAAGATGGTGCCAGTATCGAAGCCATGACTTGAGTTGGGATCGCCGGAATCAAAGCTTGTATCACCACCAATCTTAAGAGGCAAAGATCGTGATTTTGATTTTCCTGATTTGCCATAGCAATATAATTTTAAAGAATCTAAATAGTTAAAATATATTTATAAATTAATAATTGTTAATTTTACTATCTTAAAGCTTGGTTCTCAAAGTTAGTAAATCACTAGATCGTGACACGTGTGAGTTTTAACGACCAGAGATTAAAGTTAAAAACTCACCAGATCGTGACACGTGTCAGTTTTATCGATTAAATATTCAAGCTAGTAACTCATCAGATCATGTAACACATGTCAGCTTTAACGATCAGAAATCACATATCAAAGTTAGTAACTCATCATATCGTGACACATGTCAATTTTAACGATCAGAAATCACAGCTTTCAAGTTTGGTAGAACGATGCATAAGATAACTGTAATCTTATTATATTTACAAAACTTTGTTAATCCTAAAAGGAAAGGAACACCCCTTTATATAAGGAAATAGATGATGACATATTTATCACCAAAAAAAATAATTTCGACTAGCTTTGTTTCTCTGGTCGTTAAAAATCACCAGATCGTGACACTTGACAGTTTTATCGATTAAATATTCAAGTGAGTAACTCATCAGATTGTGACACATATCAGTTTTAACGATCAGAAATCACATATCAAAGTTAATAACTCATCAGATCGTAACACGTGTCAATTTTAACGATCAGAAATCACCACTTTCAAGCTTGGTAAAACGATGCATTATATTAAAAAAACTTTGTTAATCCTAAAAGGAAAAGGAACATCCGTCTATATAAGCAAATAGATGATGACATATTTTTCATCAAACAAAATAATTTCGACTAGCTTTGTTTTTCTTGGTAAAATTTTATTCTTTGTTTTTTATTAACCTTTTGTTTGACACATTATCGTTCTTGAACAAGTCTTGAAGGCAATTTGTTTGTTGTCTAATCGAAACAACTATATATAAAGATTCCTAGATATTATCACATATTTTCGTCGTCGTTTCTTTGAATTTTGTTTCGTTTCTAAATTTCAGAATGCATACTACGCAATCTTTGTCTTTGAAGTATTAACAAAGTTTCTTATGCATAATAACTAAGGTTTTTGAGACTAAAAAATTACTCACGGTGTTATTATTATTTCTATTAATTTGCAGGACAGGTAGCATAAAAAAAAAAGATGAATACACAAATGCAAGATATCAACAGAGATTATATAACACTAGATCAACTAAACATAAAACATTCTTATCGTCGAACGATCGTACGTCTTACAAGAAAGTTGGAAGCAAAATTTTTTTAAAAAAACAATGAGCTCATTGGAATAAATTTTCTCATAAAAAATGTAAATACTCACTTCTATATAACACATAGATCGTCTCATATTATTCATCTAACAAAATAATTTATTCAAAAATATTGCTTTCAACTTTGTTCTATTGGTCCAACTTTTTTACTGGGAAGACAAATTTTCCTTATTTTTTTAAACCAAAATATACTCCTACTTTCTACTTTTTCAGCTTGGAATAGATAAGATTAATATATTGACCCAAAAAAATGGAATATTAATATATGCATCTTCTTTTTCTAATACTGTATTTTAAATTTTATTATAGTAGTTTTAGATTGTTTTATTTAATTTATATTTTAATCTTTGAATTACTTGAGATTCATATATTACCGTGTTTATAATTTTCTATTATATCATTAATTATGTCAAATTAGTTTTCTTCTAAATTATCCAACCTTGATTGGTTGGATAAAAATCAAACAAAAGCCTACAATAAACATAGATAGATTGGAAACACGTAAATCGTTGTTGATAGATCCATAGGAGCTTGGAGACAAATGCTACATCATGATGTGTCAAAGAAACTTCCATGAAATACATTGGAAAATTTAACATTAGTTACTATCAAAAGATTTTGTGACGACGTAAATATGCCTTTAGTTTCATTGGTTGCTGGAGGAAGCCACTTTGAGATAGCTAAAAGACGTGAACACACACAGGAAGAGGACAGAGCATCTATGGTGGAGGAGGTTGGACACAAGGTTATCTCCCCAAAGGAGGAAGGCGGAGCGAAGGTTCTCTCCATGGTGCAAGAGGTTGGACGCAAGGTTCTCTCCATAAGGGATGAGTGCAGAACCGAGGTTCTCTCATAGTTAGTTATACACTATTGTGATGTCATTTATTTTTTATTCAAAAATTTTTGAGCCAACAATTTTAGTGATTAAAAAAACTATGCAAAAGTGAAAGTAAAGATACATATAATAGTTGGCTCAATTTATTCATATAGACATTTTCTAGGTAGTGATAAATAATATATTTGTAACATACAGTATACCTAGGTGTAAAAAAATACACTTTAAATAGTAACATACATAAAAGATTTGTATATGGATATAAATCATTGTATTATAGCCACAAAAAATTATAAATATTAAATAATGTACAATAAATTTTCATATATTTTTATTAAATTAAATTTTATTTAAAAAATATAAACCCACACAATGGGTAGGTCCTTATCTAGTCAAATATATATCTTAGTAAGAATTGAAAATACAAATAAAAATTAACAAAATATAATTCGCAAAAAAATTGAATCAACATTATTTAAGATATATTTGTTATCTCATAAGTACTAATTTTACCTCATGTATTAATCAATTTTAAATGAGTGAAATTGATAAAATAAAAACATATAAAAAGGTATAGAGACATTCTCATCAAATAACTGAAGATTAATTCCTATAAATTATAGTTTATTTCGAATTATCTTATGTTTTGACATATGCATTACAAAAATACATTTGTTGAAATTATAAAATCAAATATTAAAAAATTACTTATATTCTTAACTGATTTTTTTTAAATGATACATATTAATATTTTAAAAAAATTATTCTAAAATAAATTTTATCGTTAGACATTAGTTTAATAATCGCATTTAACTATCTATTTTATCGTAAAACCATAATTCACTTCTTCCTGGATTAGAGTTAAAATGTTAATAACAAAAATAATATGAGAATTATATAAGATTATATGTATATTGGTTAGTGTTTTAGATTTTAATAATAAAAATAAGCAGTAAAAAAATCAGTTAACATCCCCAAATTTTTGGAAATCCAAAAATATCCTAAATATTATTCTTCTATATGTCATAATTTCATAATTAATACTTTTGTCAATTTTCATCAATTAACAAAAAATTCAATCCTACAAACTCATTTTTTCTATTTTTTTTTTCAGGTCTCTCATATTACTACATGCATTAAAATCTTTAAAATAAAACATGTAAAACTATACCAATACACATCTTGTATTGAATTTTTTTTTAAAGTTCATTATTCTTTCAAGGTTTTGTGTACTTACTTACAATAAAAATTAGTAATATAACGATAAATATAATTTATATCCTACTAAAATTATGTTAGATAACTTATGCTATTCTTTTTAACTTTGTTATTTATTGTTTATTAATTAATGTACATGCTAAATAAATTAATCTTTTGCTTACAGATGTCAAATTTTATTGAGAACACACATATAGTATAATTAGCATACAATGAAAAACATTTTGATTTTGTTAGTTTTATTTTTTGATTTAGAAAAATTTTTTTTTTCAAATATAAACATGTAAAATTTTGTAAATATATAATAAGCATGCAATGAAAAATATATTGGTGTTGTTAAAATAGTAAAATAAAGATTTAACCTGTATTGAAGTATCATATTAATGATATTTTATTTTTTAGTATTATCAATTCAATCATGTAATATCATATAACCCGTCATTTAATATAACTCGTATGTGTTATTTTGAAAATTTAATATGTTTAAATATTCATAATTTTAAACTTTTTATTAAATTTAGATATATCAGTTATAAATTATAAAAATTTTAAAATTCTATAATTTACTATATACGATAAATTTACGATATAAGTATGTTGAACACACACTTTTTATATTAATTGAGTAATATATGTTCGTTTAAAAAAATTCAAATCACAATATATGTAGGATAAATATACAATTTTATCAACTTTATGTATTATATGATGATTCACTACATTTAAATTTTAAAATAAAATAAAAAATTATAGGAGAATATATTTTTTTTTAATATGGAATAAATCTTCTAAATATCTCTATTAATTATAGAATATTATATATATGGATATTTAAAATATTTTAATTCTGTTTGGTTATAAAGATAATAGAGATAATTAACTAAACTTGTAAAATTATAAATATTAATATATAAATATATAAATTAATAAAATGTCATGGTTCCAACATTATTAATTTATAGAGGTTTTACTGTATGTAATATAAAGAGATCTAGAAGATCACATGATTAATAACAATATATTATATATTTATTATTTATATATTTATATATTTGCAATCATTATAGTTTAAGAAATTCTTGTACTATATAATTTCACGTAACCTAAAGCTTATGATTATGAGAATCAGTCAATATACTATTTCTTAAACGTTAGATATTTCTTAAATATATAATCGTTATATATTTTTTTATCATGTTATTGAATTGTAGCTTCAGTTTTAGTGATAGGATGAAAAAAGGAGAATAGAGTAAAATCAACTTTATATATAGATTAAAATAGAACAACGATATAAACTGCAGAGACGATCATACGTTACGTACCACACATCAATGATCTTTGATGAACTACTACAATTTAGTAGTTATCATTATCCCAATACCCACGAGGGATCTCTAAACACTTGTCAGAACATTAGTAAAAGCCCTTCTCAGAACAATAGTAAAAGCCTTTCACTTGAAGAACACTTGCAGCAATGAGGCCTACAAATAGAAGTGTTGGGTACCACTTCTCCATTTGAGGTTTCGTCCAAGGAAATGTGCCCTGGTATGTGAAATGAGAAGTCTCCAACAACACATGAGACATGCAAAATGATCCCACACGGATTACATGTATAGAACCATTCTTTTGGATCTACTTTTGTTTCACATACCTCACACCAAAATTGACCATCTTCCTTATTTTCACCGTAAGACAAGTAGAGAGGATGATCGTCGTACCTTTGACTCATTACCTTTCTAGGCAAAGTAGCACACCGGAAGTCCAATCGAAACTCACACTCATCACAACACAACATACTCATGGCGGTATTTCCATCACATGCAGAGCATCTCGTATCCCCCATAAAACTAAAGACTTCGTAGTATAAAGGATGTGGATGGCTTTCATGAAGAAATGGTTCAAATATTGAACTGCAACGTACATCTAGAGTAGCATAACCAGACTTAAGGTCATACTTGAAACCGGTGAAAAGCTGGGAACAAGCAGAACAACGTTTTCTATATGTATCTGTCTGTACTGTGAACGGTATGTTGTTGGAGACATGCCTTATCTGTCTGGGAAGACTAGCACATGTTTCATATAGAATAAAGTCGCATCGCTCACAACCATAAAACGAATCGTCATTGATTTGGGAGACACAAGCGTGACAAAGTTTGCTTTCGTGGGTACTCTTACCATCATTGTTGAGTCTTAAATTATGGCCATGGCTGAAATGCTTTATATGATTCTCATCTTCACACTTCGAATGGCGCGAGTTCCTCTTCTTCTGGTGTTCCTTCTAGTTCTACTTTTTCCTACACATCATTTTTCGTTGCACATCTTGCATGAACAGCATAGCTAGGACACTTTGAGCAAGAATAAGACCCATAAAACCCATCTACTTTTTTGCGACAAACTCCACATGTCCAATTCCCGTGTCCAAGATGACGAGTGTAAGAGATGCCATGATTGTGACGATTTATATTTATCACAAGCCCGATGAATCATGAAATTGCATTGAAGACAAAAATAAGGACTTCGATCACCTGCCGTCCCACAAGCATTGCAAGTAAAATTGACAAGTCTTGGAACAAGGTGGAGTTTATGTTCATGTGTCGTTGGGCTCACAATGGAAACTGGCGGTGGGTTTGCCATACAATACTGCTTGCATATGCTGACATTACAAACATCGCAGTGGTAAACTTGATCACAGTTGTAAGATCTCTTTTCAAACTTCTTCCCACAAAGAAGGCAATCCTCATCAGCATACCCTCGTGCTCCGTATTTGAACTACTTGAGGGGATGTGTGGGATGAGAAGTGTGGTACACGTCTGGAATGAGCTCGACACATTCCCAATGGAAGAGTATATTGCACAAGCGGCATTCATAAAGTTGTTGTTCATTGATGTTGAAATTCGTGTTGCACACTTTGCAATTGCGCTCTCCCTCTAACAAGAATGTCTTTACGTTCTTGGAGAGTAGAAGTGTATGTTGATGTACTTTGGAATTGTCAATAGTAGTAGGTAGCAGTGAAGATGAGGATGAGGATGAGGATGAAGTTGAGGATGGAGATCTTCTTGCACAAACCAAATGCACGTTGAAGTCGCATATTGAACAATGATAACCAACTTTCAATCCACATGTACACAAACTACAACAAAACCATCCACATTTGAGGTTGAGCTTGAGAGGATGTTTTGGATGGGAAGGGTGTTTGATCTCTGGTACTGACTCGACGCACTCCTTGTGGAAATGAGTATTACAACCTAACTCATTGCAAACATAGCCACCATAAAAGTAACCATAAACACCACATCCTTTACAACTATCCATACATAACCGATCAAAGTGGAGCAAAGGATGCTTGTGAACTGGTAACTCTACTTTTTTTGAGAATATTGATAGCCAGGAAAGTTGTTTTTCATTCATTCAACCTCTCAAGAGTATTTATACATAAGAGTAGAAGCCCTAAAGAATATTCTAGACTTGGCTTACAAGATACAATATCACAAGATAATAGGAAAACTAACATATATCTAAATATTCACATAAGATTCCCTAATACTCCCCCTCAAGTTGGCGCATGAAGATCCTGAATGCCCAACTTGCCCAGAAGATAAGAAAATTTTGGAGAACCAAGCTACTTTGTGAGAAAATCAGCAAGTTGGTTGGACGTATGAATCTTGAAAGCAGTAATGAGACCAGCTTTAATTGCATCGCGTACAAAATGACAGTCAGCTTCGATATGTTTGGTATGCTCATGAAAGACTGGATTTGCTGCAATATGGAGAGCAGCTTGATTGTCACAGTACAAGGGTATGGGAACAGTTTGAGAGATCCCAAAACAAGAGAGAAGCTCATGTTCCCATTTTATTTCACAAGTCGTATACCGCATTGCGCGATATTCAGCCTCGGCGGAAGACATGGAGACCGTCTTTTGCTTCTTTGTTTTCCATGCTATCGGAGGACCACCAAGAAGGGTAACATACCCGGATAAAGATCTGCGTGTAAGCGGACAAGATTGATAGTCAGAGTCACTATAAGCGGAGAGGCGGAGATCACTCCGAGCAGTAAGCAAAATTCCTTGACCAGGACAACCCTTGAGATACCGGACCACCTAAGTGCCGCCTCCCAATGCTTAAGTAGTGGTTTCTTGAGAAATTGGGCAAGAACGTGAATAACATAAGAAAGATCAGGTCGAGTGACCGTCAGATATACTAATCTGCTGACAAGACGACGATACCGACCAGGGTCCGCATAAGGACCATCTTCGTCAACGAGTAACTTGTGATTTTCTTCCATAGGAGTGGCAACCGGTTGACAAGCCAATAAACCACATTCATCAATAATATTCAACATATACTTTCGTTGACATAAGTATATTCCCTCTGGTGATCGTGCGACCTCAATGCCAAGTAAGTATTTCAAAGGACCCAAATCCTTCATCTTAAAACATTCACTTAAATATTCCTTAAACTGAGAAATGGCACGCGGATCATTCCCACCAATCAACAAATCATCAACATACACAAGAACATATAAGCGCATAGCCCCACGAGTTAGGTAAAAAAGAGAGTAATCTGAGTATGTCTGAACAAAACCATAGCCGAGCAATGCCGTCGTGAGCTTCGCAAACCAACAACGTGGAGCTTGTCGCAAACCATACAAAGGTTTGCGAAGACGTAAAACTTGATTGGAACCAGAAGAATGAAAACCCGGTGGTAGAGTCATGTAAACTTCTTCTTCTAAGTCACCGTGAAGAAATGCATTATGGACATCCATTTGATGCACTTCCCATTGCTTTACTGCGGCCACCCTGAGAAACATACGAACTGTGGTCATCTTAGCTACAGGAGCAAAAGTTTCTTCAAAATCTTTTCCTGAAATTTGTCGATCTCCTCGAATAACCAAATGAGCCTTATAACGTTCAATAGTACCATCAGAATTATGTTTAATCGTGTATACCCAACGACAACCGAGAGCCTTCTTCCCCGGAGGAAGTTCCGTGATATACCATGTATCATTATCTTCAATAGCCCCAATCTCGAGACTCATTGCATCACACCAAACTTTCAACTGGACAGCCTCTGCATATGTTTTTGGTGCCACGGCCGCGGTAACAGCTGCAAGAAATGCCCTGTGCTTTTCCGAAAAACATTCACATGTGACATAGTTGGATATTGGAGAAGGAACCGTACCTGGAGTAGAAGACATAGTGGTGGGAAGGTGCGAGGGGTCTGTGGTGCATCGAGTCGTATAAAGAACATAATCATTTAATTTCTTCGGGACATATTTGTGACGTTTGCCAGCTCCTAACTCTTCAGGCACAACCTCTGTACGTTCTATCGCAACTTCAGCATTTTCAGTCGACACAGTAGGAGCGGTCGGTCTATTCTTCTGATCGACCGGTCCATCAACCTCTGGTTTAGTAGGTGGACAAGCTGGATCAACTGATGTTGGTAAGGGATTAGTCGATCCCGACGAATCCGGTACCAAGTGTTCTTGTGGAGGAGCAGTCGAGCTAGAAAGAAGAGTGGTCGATCCCGACAGGTCGGGTACAGGACGATCCACGTTGGCTGGTTCTATGTGTTCAGAATGGGCATCCTGCAAACTCCCCCTGTCGTTGACAGCCCGAACGTTCAAGAACTCATCCTCATCATATATGCCATGTAGGGGCATGTCCATCCCTTGAGACGACAAGGAGGCATCCAATTTTGCAAAGGGGAACTCCCCCTCATAAAACACAACATCACGGGACACAAACTGTTCATTGGTTTCCAGGTCATATACTCGCCATCCTTTTTGGCCATATGGATATCCCAGAAAAATACACTTTTGACTGCGTATCCCAAACTTATCCTTTTCACGAGATTTCTTATGCGTGTAACACAAGCATCCGAACACTCTCAATCTATCAAAAGGAGGAGCTGAACCATACAAGAGCTCATAAGGTGTCTTACCATTCAATATAGGTGTGGGCGTCCTATTAATTAGGTGAGCGGCAGTGAGGACACATTCTCCCCAAAAACGAACCGGCAAGTTAGCTTGAAACATGAGGGAGCGAGCAACATTCAAGATATGGCGATGTTTTCTCTCGACGTGGCTGTTTTGCTGAGGTGTATACACACATGAAGTCTGATGTAAAATACCTTGTTGGTCAAAAAATGATTTCAAGCACATGAATTCAGAGCCATTATCACTCCGCACAATCTTAACCTTTTTGTCAAATTGTCGTTCCACCATAGCACAAAACTTTTTAAGAGAGTCAGCCACTTCTCTTTTCTCTTTCAAGAGATATATCCATACTGCTCGAGAAAAATCATCTACAATTGTAAGAGAATAAGCGGCTCCGGAAGAAGAGACTGTACGATAAGCTCCTCAAACATCACAATTAATTAAGGCAAACGACTCAATAGCTTTATTAGAACTTTCATGAAAACAATCACGGTTTGTTTAGCCCGAAAATAAGTGTCACAAACAACCTCTGTCTCAACTGATTTCCCAATGTCAACATGACTAGATAAATAAGATAAAACCCTAGTAGAAGGATGACCTAAACGACGATGCCATAAGTCTCGTGTTCCCATACTTGCTGCAGCCTGAGCTTGAGCACCCATGACACCATGAAGCACATAGACCCCTCCACACTCTTCACCGCCAATCAGCGTCTTCGAAGTACGGTCCTGAAAAATACATGAATTTTCAGTAAAAGTGACAGATCCCTTTGTTGCTTTAAGCAATTTAGAAACAGAAATCAAAGAGCAATTTAATTCGGGAGAATATAGAACTCCACGGAGCCACAATTCGCCTCCCAAACAAAGATCCCCTTGTTTGATAGCAATGTTTGTATCTCCATCAGGCAAACCAATTGAACATGGAAAAATATCGACAATATTGGTCAAAAGATCAAGCTTCCAAGTCATGTGATGGGAAGCTCCCGTGTCAATAATAAATTCAACATTATCTCTCTTACCAGTAAGTTATTCAACGGAATCAGTCTTCTTAGTATTAAGAAACTGTTTCATTGCAGCCCATTGTTCATCTGTCAGATGGGGTATGGAGTTGCGGTCGAACTCTTCTTGTTTCGTACCAGTGTGGGCTGCTTGTGAAACATGAACACGGCCGACAGGTGCATTGCCACGTCCACGGCCAACAACATTCCCGATCATTCCACCACCACAACCAGTTCTTCCACCACCACGAGTACCACCTCTGCCTCTAAAGGTTCGACCCCTCTCTCCCCATCATTCTGGAAACCCTTTGAGCTGAAAACAATCTTTCGCAGCATGCCCATACTTCCCACAGTGTGTGCACGTGACATCTCTTTCTCGATCATAACTTGAGAAAGAGCGAGGTTGAAATCCTGTAGATGCAGCAAAGCCAACTGCATCGCTTCGGTCATCTCTGTTTCGCACAATGCTCTGTTGTCGTTCTTCTCGTACAATCCGTTGATAGACCTGAGACAATTTAGGTAGTGGCTCCATGCTGGTAATGGTAGAGCGCACTGTTCCAAATCGTACCGAGTCAAGACCATTGAGAAACGTATTAGTGCATTCCTCATCCCGATCGTCTTCTAACTGTTTTGCCATATCTCCACATGAACATGTGCGTATAGGCTTGTATACGGCAAGCTCATCCCACATCTTCTTGATTCTCTCGAAATACACCATAACAGAGTCGCCTTGTTGTCTACAATTCGCGATCTCTACCCGTAATTCACTGATCCTCGGTCCATTCCCAGCCGAGAACTGCAATTTTAAATCATCCCAGAAGAGTTTTGCTTCATCCACCATCGAGATTGAAGTCTTAAGCGTCGGTTCGATGGTGTTCATAATCCATGCTACAAGCTTATAATTCACAACTTCCCACTGTTCAATCTCCTTAACAGTCTGAGGTTTTTCTAGGGTTCCATCAATAAACCCAAGCTTTCGTTTTGTCCGCAAGGCATTCCGCACATGTCTGGACCAGTCTTCATAATTCTCTCCCTTTAGTTGCACCGTGGTAATAAGGTTTCCCGGCCCATCGGAAGCATGAAGGTATAGTGGTGAGAGAGATGCATCATCCGTAGCTCCCACCGTCGAGGTAATTATCTTTCCTTCTTCCATCGTTGTCTTCTTCTTCTTCTTTTTTTGCTCTGTTTTTTTTTTTAGTTTCCTGCTCTGATACCATGTTAAATTTAGGCTTTACTGTGGGCTTCCAACTCAAAACCAATTGATAATAAGTGGAGAGGCCCTAACCCTTTATATATTACTCAAGTCCCTTCTCATCTATCAGATGTGGGATCTTTTCTCCACACGCCCCTTCGCGATGATGGCTCTTCTAGCCATTAATCTCGACAGAATCCATCACGCCCCCTCGAGATAATATTTTTTTTTTATTATTTTTAGATATCTCAATGGAATTGGGCCTTCCTTTGGGCCATCAATTAATGGGGTGATCAGGCATCTATCCGGACTGGACTAATTAACAGGCCAGCGTGTGTAGGCTCTGATACCATGAGAATATTGATAGCCAGGAAAGTTGTTATTCATTCATTCAACCTCTCAAGAGTATTTATACATAAGAGTAGAAACCCTAAAGAATATTCTAGACTGGGCTTACAAGATACAATATCACAAGATAATAGGAAAACTAACATATATCTAAATATTCACATAAGATTCCCTAATATTTTTCCATGGCGAATTGAGTTCCAAAGCAGACAAATCAAAGCTCTCTTCTCTTCTCTTGTGATATCGCAGTTGTCAAGAAAATGAGTTTTTTTCTTTAGTTTGTTAAATGGGAACAAGGTTAATGATAAAAATTTATCTCTTAATCAAAATATATATATATATATGCTATGAAACTAGAGAATTCGAAGGTGTAAAACTCTTATTCTTATTATTGATAAATTGAATGAGGTGGCCAATGGGCCTTATTGCCTTGGACGACCAAGTAAAAGGAGATGGCCAATGGGCCTTATTGCCTTGGACGTACATGGGCCCTGTACGGGCCGTGTATGGACCGGTTATGGAAGATCCACTCCAAGTGTTTTACAACAATCCCCCTTGGATGACATAACCGTGTCGATGCTAAGGGATCAGTGCAATACGCTTGGGGGTGATGCCTCATTAAAACCTTACCAGGAGAACCCAATGGGACAAAACCATGGTGAAGGAAAAAGAGTACAGCACGCATTGCTCCCCATGTTCTAAGCATCCATAAAGTCCTTAAGCCTCCGCATTCCAATCTGGTGCATGAGCTTCTTGAATGTAATTGTCGGTAATGCCTTAGTGAAGAGATCGGCTGAGTTGTCGCATGATTGAACTTGCACCACTTGAACTTCTCCGACCTTTTGTAGTTCATGTGTGAAGAAGAACTTGGGTAGGATGTGCTTCGTCTGATCTCCCTTGATGTATCCTTCCTTGAGTTGTGCGATGCAGGCCGCATTGTCTTCGTATATGACTGTTTCTTCCTTATTGTCGATCATTCCACAATCTGTCCTGATATGTTGAGTCATTGACCTCAACCAAACACACTCACGTCCGGCTTCATGTATTGCTAGGATCTCCGCATGGTTAGACGAAGTGGCCACAATGCTTTGTTTCATAGAACGCCATGAGATCGCCGTACCACAGTGAGTAAAAACATAACCGATTTGAGACCTTGAGTTGTGCGGATCCAATAAGAAACCTGCATCAGCAAAACCAACTAAACCTTCCTTGTTATAGTTAGCATAAAACAAACCAAAGTCTGTCGTCCCTTGTAGGTAACGCAGAACATGTTTAACACCATTCCAGTGCCTTTAAGTCGGACAAGAACTAAATCTTGCTAGGAGGTTCACGGCAAAACATATGTTCGGTCTAGTGTGGCTAGCCAAGAACATTAACGCTCCTATAGCACAGATGTATGGCACTTCAGGACCAAGAACTTCTTCATCGGCCTTCTTTGGACCAAATGGATCTTTATCCAAGTCAAGGCTCCTCACAACCATTGGGCTGGTCAATGGGTGAGCTTGGTCCATATTAAACCTCTTGAGTACCTTTTCAGTATATGCCATTTGATGCACAAGGATTCCATTATCAATGTACTCAAGCTGCAATCCCAAACAGAACTTAGTTTTACCTAGGTCTTTCATTTCAAACTCTTTCTTGAGATATTCTACTGTTTGGGCAATTTCACCAGAGGTTCCAAGGATGTTTAAATCATCCACATACAGTGCTATTATTACAAACCCTTTGTTTGCAAACTTCTTTATAAAAATACATGGACTGATTGAGTCATTCTTATAGCCCTCTTTGGCTAGGTACTCACTTAGTCTATTGTACCACATTCGCCCACTTTGTTTCAGTCCATAAAGGGATTTGTTCAGCCTTATGCAGTACTGTTCTCGAGAACCACTCTTATCTTTAAGCTCAAAACCCTCTGGTAATCTTATATAAATTTCATTATCCAGTGGACCATATAAGTATGCAGTTACAACATCCATTAACCGCAAATCCAGTTTTTCTCTTATAGCCAGACTTATTAGATATCTAAAAGTCGTTGCATCCATCACAGTGGAGTATGTCTCCTCATAATCTATTCATGGTCTTTGAGAGAATCCTTGTACTACAAGCCGTGCCTTATATCTCACGATCTCATTACTCTCATTTCTCTTCCTTACAAAGACCCACTTATGTCCTACTGGTTTTATATTGAATGGTATCCTTAAAATAGGACCAAACACATTCCTCTTCTTTAAAGAGTTTAACTCCACGTCAATGGCTTCTTTCCATTTTAGCCAATCTTTACTTTGAGTGCACTCTAATATATACGTGGGTTCATGATCCTCATTTATCTCAAGTGCTACCTTATATGCAAATACTCCATCAATGTCGACATTCTTACGGTTCCATTGAATTCCAGACATGATATAATTGATTGAGATCTCATAATTATCAATACCTTCAGGACCTTGAGGTTCAGCGTCCCAAACCTCATTTGGTACCTTAGGATTTGTCGCGGCCATGTCTGTAATTTCCTTAACCTCGGTTTGATTTGCACCTTTCTTAGATTTTCGAGGGTTCTTATCTTTGGAACCTAATGGTCTACCTCGTTTTAAACGTGGCTTAGACTATGTAGCAACTTGATTGTGTTCCTTCTGAACATCAATACGTACGGGTGCATTACAAGCTGGTATGTACGATTTTGTTACTCTCTTTGGGTCAGCAAAGGAATCTGGCAATTGATTAGCTAGCTTATGTAAATGAATAATCTTCTGAACCTCTGCATCACATGCTAAAGTTCGAGGATCTTGCCAATTTAAGGATGTTTGATTCCATGTTAATTCTTTAACCAGCTTGCTTGTCTCTCCACCCAACATAGGAAATTCGGATTCTGTAAATTGACAGTCCGCGTATCTAGCCTTAAACAAATCTCCTGTAGTTGGCTCAAGATACTTAATAATGGTGGGAGACTCATATCCAACATATATTTCCATCCTACTTTGAGGTCCCATCTTAGTTCTCTGTGGTGGAGCAATCGGTAAATAAACGGCACACCCGAATGTTTTGAGATGGGATATGTCTGGCTCATGACCCGTTAATAGTTGGGATGGTGAATACTTATGTTCACTAGATGGCCTAAAGCGTATAAGCTCTGCTGCATGTAATATTGCGTGTCCCCAAGCCGACACAGGAAGCTTCGACCTCATTAGCAATGGCCGAGCAATCAATTGAATACGTTTAATGAAGGATTCAGCTAATCCGTTTTGTGTATGGACATGTGCCACAGGATGTTCCACACTCACCCCCATGGACATACAATATTCATTAAACGCTTGGGATGTAAATTCACCAGCATTGTTTAGACGTATAGTCTTAAGTGGAAAATCTGGAAAGTGTTCTCTTAGTCTTATAACTTGAGCCAACAGCTTAGCAAATGCTAGATTCCTTGTGGATAGCAAACAAACATGCGACCATCTGGTCGATGCATCAATAAGGACCATAAAATACCTAAACGTCCCACAAGGTGGGTGCATAGGTCCACATATGTCCACTTGTATCATTTCCAGAAAATGCAAAGTTTCCTTAGTTACTTTGACTGGTGATGGCCTAACAATAAGTTTCCCTTGTGCACATGCTACACAGGTGAGATTCTTAGGGATAACTTTTCTCTCTTTAAAAGTGTGCCCATTTGAATTCATAATAAGCTTACGCATCATGTTAGAACCCGGATGGCCAAGCCGGTCATGCCATAGAGTGAACTGTTCATTGATTATTTTATTCTTTGCCAAGTTAGATTCTATCATGTTAATCTTAGCATGGTAAAGACCAATGGCTAGTGCAGGTATAGTCTTTAGGACTTTCTTATGTCCTTGTACGATTTCAGTAATGTATAGAAATTCTTTATCTCCTTCACCCTTTGTTTCAACATGGAAACCATTCAATCGAATGTCCTTAAAACTCAATAAGCTTCTCTTAGAGCTGGGTGAATACAAGGCATCACTTAGTTCAAGATGTGTGCCATTAGGTAATAATATATGAGCCTGGCCGTAGCCCTCTATAAGGCTTGCTATACCCGCAATTATACTAACATTGGCATTTTTCATTATGAGATTAATAAAGTATCTCTTATCCTTAAAAATTGTGTGACTGGATCCACTATCCACCACAAGTTCACTTTTGTCCTCAACCATTTCTATAATTACAATAATTTTGTTTTAAACAATATATTGAAGGAAATGAAATAACTTTGAATTTAAACCAAATAATCATTCAACAAAAATAATCCAATTAAACCAAAACAACATTTTGAGTTCACATATCCTCTCCTAAACAATCGAAGGTCTCATGATCAAATAGATCATCCTTCTCATGGTCAAAATCATCTTCACCATCGAGATGAACCAGGTTAGCCTCTGGATTTTTCTTCAAGCTCTCTTGATAGAGATCAACAAAATGCTTAGGAGTTCTGCAATTCTTAAACCAATGGTTCTCTAAACCACATCTATGGCAAGTGGACTTGGTCTTTGGTGCGCTTGAATGCCCCATGGCCTCTACCCCGACCACGGCCGAAAACGGATCGGTTACCACGGCCTTGACCACCGAACTAATGTCCTTGGTAAGTGCCACGACCAAAACCACCACGGCCTCCACGGCCACGGCCACTCTTGTCCCTATGGACATAGTTAGACTCCTTGGTCTCCTTTGGCTCTTTAGACTCTTGAGGATTTTTCTTTGCTAAATCAACCTTGTGAGCTTCTGGTAATGGGGCTGTACCAGGAGGTCTCAATGCACTATTCATCATCAATAGCTCATTGTTCTGCTCAGCTAGCAGCAAACACGAGATTAGGTCTGCATAAGTTTTAAACCCCTTTTCACGGTACTGTTGCTGAAGCGGTATGTTGTTAGTGTGAAAAGTAGAGAATGTCTTCTCTAGCAGCTCCTTCTCGGTCACCTTAGTACCACACAACCTCAGGACTGAGACTATCTTAAATAGTTCTGAGTTATACTCATCCACGAATTTGTAGTCCTGGATCCTTAGGTTTTTCCAATCAAATTGAGCCTTTGGTAGGAGCACCGTCTTTGGGTGTCCATATCTGCTTTTCAGCTCTGTCCAAAGGTCAAGAGGATCCTCTATGGTGAGGTACTGATTCTTGAGACTCTCAGCAAGGTGATGGCGCATATGCATAATGGCCTTGTACTTTTGCTTATCAGATGGTTCATAACCGTCCTCAATGCACTCAAATAAGTCCTTTGACTTCAGCATGATCTTTGTGTCCAGTGCCCATTGCAGGTAATTGTCTCCAGAGGCATTCAAGGCAACATAGTCAAGATTGTTAAGCCTTGCCATCTGCATAATATACAAATAGACAACCGTTCATTAGCATGCGGTATTATGAGACCGATCCATGCAATCACTTAATAGGACATGCGGTAATGAGACCGAACTATGTCAAATACATAGGGTCATGCGGTAATGAGACCGAACCATGCCCAACACTTTCACTCAAATTTTGTGGTTTAATCATGCATGCAAGGCAACAAACCTAGATAGATACTAGCATGCAACAATTTCCTTTTTCTTAAATAGTTTTGAGTTTTAGAAATTTTCCTTTTACTAGATTAGATTTCTTTTTCTTAAGATTAGATAACAACAAAGTTTTAGGAAATATTTCTTAAATCTTTAAGATAATGATTATAATTAATTTAGAAGTTATCCAAATTTCTTTTCATGCAAACTTAGAACAATTTTCAATTTTAATTAGGATTTTAGGGTTTTGATTTTTTTAGCAAATAATTAAGCATAATTGGATTCAACCTAGAACAAACAGTTTTATATTTTTTTTTTCTATATGAATTTCGAATTTAATGATTTAGTTCTAGGGTTCTTATGCAACAAACAAACAATAAAACAGCACTAAACTTTTAATCTTAAGCAATTCGGATTTTAGGGTTTAGTTATAAGGTTTTAAGCAACTACTTCTCAAACAATCAAACAATCATAATCGGATTTTAATCATAGCATAAACAGTTTAATTGCAACCAATCTAAACAACCTATAACAACCGATTTTTAAAGTTTTAAAGTTATAGGGTTTAGGGTTTTGAAAGCTTATGAACTTGTTTGTTTGATTGTGTACTTGTAAGTTTAAGAGTTCCAATAGATTTAATGATCAAGTTCGATAATGGGTTCTATGAGGTTTTGATCTTATTTACCTTCACTGATTAGGAGGTTGACTGGATATGGACCGGGATCTAAAGACCTCGGTTTTACTTCTTCTTGATCACAAACCTCGGACAAGGTAGGAGGAAGAAACCGATCGAACTTGAGCTGCTACTTCGAAAAGGAACTGATCGCCGAACAGAACTCACCCCGGATAGGAACAGACCACAAACTCAGGTGTATCACGAACAAGGGAAGAGGCGGCGGTTTTTAGGGTTTTAGGGTAAGGGTTTTTCTCAGCTGGCTTTAGAATTTCGTGCTGATAACGTGTTATAAAACTAGAGAATTCGAAGGTGTAAAACTATTATTCTTATTATTGATAAATCGAATGAGGTTACATATATAGTAAAGGCAAAGCCTAAAACCTAAACCGACCAAGTAAAAGGAGATGGCCAATGGGCATTATTGCCTTGAACGTACATGGGCCCTGTACGGGCCGTGTATGGGCCGGTTATGGAAGATCCACTTCAAATGTTTTACAACAATATATATATATATATATATAAATATACATATATTAAGTACACACACCTCTTGAAATTATTAGTCTACCTAAAGATAGAGACAACTGAGTCTGACGAGGTTCATCGATACGTCGTAGGTCTAATTCATTTTAATACTCAAAAACTGTCAACAGCCATCTCTATGATTGTTATCTTGGTTATTAAATATTTCAATCCTACGCAATTCCAAACAACTACTTCATAGTTTATTGTATCACGTATAATATAATCATCAAACTTGTGTGAATCCAATATTAGTGATAAGGTTTTATTTTTCACCACTTCTATATTCAACGTACGATTTATAAAAAAATGATTTGAGACCCCGTCCGTTTACCTAGTCAGTAACTGTGACTAGGGGCTTGGTCTTGGTCTAGTGGTTTCTACTTGAGAAAAGAACTGTCCTGTTGGTCCAGACCAGAGATCAATTCCCCTCAAATATGAAAATGTTAGACAATTCCATTTGGCCAGGGGCTTTCACCCGGTTTTCCCCGAACCATAGAGGGATTAGAGGCTTCTGTCCTGAACCTCCTAGTTTAAAAAAAAAAAAAAAAAAAAAAAAACTGTGACGAATGACCAACGATTAGTCGCAGTGATTTGTTCTCTTTGTTCGTTTGATAGTCGCTACGATTAACCGATGTGTTGTTGTTTGACAGTAGCTAAATATATAGTATTTTTCTTAATTTGAAACTATTAAGTTGTGAAAGTTGATTTTTTTTTTTAACATCCATCTGAAAAGTACATTATTTGTAGATTTTGGAACATTTGGAGAATAAGCAAATATATATATATATATATATATATAGAAACAACACATAGTCCACATGGTTCAATCATTCCTTATCAGGGGATTCGGTAAGACTACCCTTTATCGTCTTATCTTTTTATTCTTTGTACAGAGATGCTTGTTGGTAATCAATCTTAGGAAGGCGGAGCAGTCAAAGCTTATAGCGGGGTGCTTGTCCGATGATCTCTTAATTACTATTTGCGGATGACGGTCCTTTTTTTCTGTCGTGCCACGAAGAAACAATGTGAGGTTGTCTTACGGATTCTAAAGCAGTACGAGCGTGTATCTGGTCAACAAATAAATTTCCAAAAATCTTTCGTTCAATTTGGTCATACGGTTGATACTGATCTGCGGGAGGAGCTCAAAAGGTGTTTTGGAGATTATGAATTTGGGTGGTATTAGTACCTACTTGGGTATACCAGAGAGTTTGGTGGGTTTAAAACAAAGGTCTTCACCTTTTTTCAGGAACGGTTACAGGCACGGGACAGTGGATGGCCTGCCATGTTGTTGTCCAAAGGCAAGAAAGAGTACATGATTAAGTTTGTTGCCACAGCCGTTCCTACATTTGTTATGTCCTATTTTTGTCTTCCGAAAATGGTCACGACGAAGCTTACTAGTGCAATTTCTAATTTTTGTTGGAGCTCGTTTGGCCAATCGCGAGGGTTCCACTGGGTGGCTTGGGACAAGCTTTGTGTTAGAATGCCAGAAGGGGGTTTGGGTTTTAGATGTTTGGATGATTGTAACACTGCTTTGCTGGCTAAGCAGCTCTAGCGGTTGATTACGGTCCCGAATTCACTATTTGCTAGGATATTTAAAGGTCGTTACTATAGGCACTTTGATCCCTTGGATCCAATTAAATCCTACTCTCCGTATTATGGATGGCAGATTATGGTGTCGCCTCGCTCTCTGGCTATTAAAGGACTCATTAAACGGATAGGGTCTGGGAATTCGATTTCAGTATGGTTTGATCCCTGGATCCCTGCCCAATCCCCGAGACCAGCACTAAGCTCTGGTTTGTCTTTCGACTCGTCTCTTCGAGTTAAATCTTTCGTTAACAAGACCACCAATTCTTGGGATATGGCTTTGCTTTTGGCCACTTTGGAGCCGGAAGATGTTGCCATCATTTCTGCTTTACCTTTAGGATTGTCGAACTCTCCGGACATGCTGGGATAACATTTTACCAAAACAGGAAATTATACGGTTAATCGGGATATCACATTTTACGGCAGGACATATCGGCACGAGCTACCAGTGGTCCAGATATTACACCTTTACATGCTTTTTCTGGAAGATCCGGTGTCTTCCAAAAATTAGGCATTTTCTGTGGCAAGTAATCACCATGTGTGTTGCAGTAACATCAATCTTCAGAAACGAGGGATGAGTTGTGCTGCTGAGTGCGCGCTCTGTGGTATTTCGATGGGGACAATTAATCATGTTCACTTTGAGTATTCCCTAGCGAGGAAAATTTTGGCTCTATCGTCTTTTCCAACATTGTCGGACGGTTTTTCTTTTGAGTCCATCTTTGCAAACATGGATTTCTGATTTAGGCATGTTTAGCAGCCCCTATCCCGGATGTGTATCCTTGGATCTTGTGGTATATCTGGAAGGTCCAGAATGATAAACTTTTCTCTAATCTGGATTCAAATCCGCTTCCGATTTTGCATTTGGCGGAGGAGGACTCTAATGCTTGGTCTCTGGCACAGTTGGACGAAATGGTAGACACATCACCTGGTGTCCTAAGAGCCATATGGTAGCGGACGTAGTCTGGCGGTCGATAGGACTATTACGGGTTATCTTTGTTTTGTAGATGGATCTTGGAAAGCAATAAACGAACATGCTGGTTGTGGATGGTATTGTACCTCTTCATTGGGGGAGGCTCCCAATATGGGGGCAGCCAATCTCCATCGTAGTCTCAGTCTACTTTATGCAAAGATGGAAGCTCTTATCTGGGCGATGCGGTGTATGATTGGTGCGGATAATCAGGATGTTGTTTTTCTTACCGACTGCTCTGACCTGATGAAGATGGTGTTTTCATCCTCCGAATGGCCAGGTTTCATTGGTAAAGCAGCCAAACTGGCATGACTTGTTCGTTCAGTTTCGCATCAAGTTACCTATGTAAAAAATATTCCTTCACATTGGCTCTATAAGCTAATCCATTCATTTGTTATTAAAAAAAAAAATAACACATAGTCACTTACAGCCATTAGTTACAAAGAACATAACTCAAGTGCCTTATTAGTAATCGGACAATTCTCAAGGATCTTTATAACAGTCATAACTCATAAAAACAACAATAGTAATAACAACCACCATTCAGGTTCAAAAACAAAAATAAACACGATTCAATGTGGTTATGAAGGAAATGGATTTTTTTTTTTTTTTTTTGCTTTGACAAATCACATTGAAAAACTAAGTAAATAGCTTATAGATAAATCCATATATTTGAAATTATCACCAGGCAACTTGAAAAACATTCTTCTACCGATGATAACAAAGAGAGACATCTAAGTCTGACCATGTTACATGCAGAAATTGAATCTTTCATTTGGGTTATGCGGTGTATAATCGAACATAACTAATGTGACGTGGCTATCTATTCATATTGTTCAGACTTGGTGAAGATGGTGTCTCCTCCTAACAGAGCCGCGCCTATGGTAAAAAAATGGCATTTGCCTCAAACCACCAAAATATAAAGAATTTTTAAGACCCCCAAACCTAAAAAATATGGTGTATCATAATAATTTAGGGAAACGTTTCATTTCATGAATAACATTGGTTCTCTTTTTTTTGATTTGACTCTTTAACATAAGAAGATGTATTCCTCTTAAAAATGACAATCTAGTTTAGAATTCTTTTGTTTATTTACTTCATTTTCTTTAAAATGGTTAAAACCTGCTTGTGCTTCTAAATCTTCATTAATATATACTAATTCATTTTTATAGTAATTTCGTTTATGAATTATGATTGTGATGATTTGATATATTGTTTTTTCTTAAATTTTTAGAACCTTGATTATGAGCATTTGAAAAAGATTATTGAAACATAAGCAAAACTATTATATTGTTTTATTTCAATAATATATATTATTTTGAAATTATTTATATTTATTTTCTTTAAATTTCTTTTTTGGAAAGTTTTCATTTCAATCTCACCTTAAGCCTCGATTAGTTTGGGCACGGCACTGTCTCTTTACGATTGGCCTACATTCTCGAGATATCAAAAGTAACATGGAAGAGTTTTTTTTTTTTAATCTTTTGTTCCTACAAATATAAATATAAATATAGATTATTTGGCACTCAAACGGTATAATGTTTGTATGTTAACAGTTTCTCGTCCCATTAACTTAATTGAACTAATTTTTTGTTGACAAAAAAAAGAAAAAAGAAAAAAAGTCGTTGGGTCCTAATCATGTGGTACTCTGCCCAACTACTACTTTAGTCTTATGTTAAAACGATTACTATTTGAATTATCTTCCACTTGTGAGAATCCTATGTTTGTGATGAATGTGTGTTATATTAAATTGTTATCTTTCTAGAATTTTTCTAGAGCAAACTCATCATACAAAAGAAAAAAACCATAGATCTGTTGCTGTGATGAAGTTTTTTTGGTTTACGTAAGAGAAACGCATAAGTGAACGCATAAACGCATAATTCTAACCTATAGTTGTATATATATGCAACTTCGGAGACTACTCATGGAGGTTCAGAATTTTCTGTTCTGTTACCAACATCAATATTCTCACTTTCTCATCCCTTTCTAATTTCCGTAAGATATGAATCAGGGTAATTAAGAAGGACTGCAAAGGCATAATTCAAAGACGTGCATGAATTGATATTTAACACTAACATTAACTTATATATATATACTAGAAAGTTGCGCATCATAAAATCAAATATTTTGTATGTAAAATATATTTGATGTAAAATAAAAATTTCATTAAATGATATATGAAATGTACATGGTATTATTTATATATGTCTTGAAAAAAATTTAAATATATACATTTATAAGTTTATAATTACTAAGTGTGTTAAAAGAAGGACAATTTTCACAAATTGGATAAAAATAAGTTTTGGTTTAAATTTAGCATATTATTTCTAAAATTCTAAAAATATTAAAATAGCATAATGCTTTTAATCTTATACTCTAAATTCTAAATCATATCTCTTCAAAATTATACCCTAAATGTAAAATAGAAAATTCAAACAAAAATATATATATATATAACCATTGGAAATGGTGTAAGTTTTTTTCGGCATAATGACGGATGTAATACGTAAGGGTGACAGGAAAATAGATATTAGGTATGATTGGTAACTCAAACAATACTAATGCAATATAAAAGTAGTCAGTATTGAAGTTACAATATGTACATATATATATAATATTTTACAATAGGTCTCTGTAATGTTTTTTCGTGTTATGCGAAAGGATGTTGTAAAGTTTGGGAAGTGATTCTAAAGAAGCATATAGAAGTACATGATCTTTTGACTATGTATATACGAATTACACGGTAAAATTAGGCTTAATTTTTTAATCAATATGCACAATAAAATATATTTTTTGTAATGGGGATAAAGAAATTTTAAAAACAGAAAACAAAGCAAATTTACGAAACATAAACATAGAAATAGATTGTAGTTGAAGATTAGAGGACTTGTGTAACACCCACAAACCAAAACTGTGCGTTTCGGGGGAGGGTGTCGGTCGACACCACTTATTTTTGGTTCGACCAGTTCGATTCAATTATCGATTTGGACCGGTTTGGTTTAGAAAAAACCACTAAACCGAGATATTGAAGTGGGAGAACGACCTAGGTCGTGTTTTGGTGGTTGTCTAGCCGCTGAAAACAAAGAGAAAGAGGAGAAAGTATTGTTCTTGAGTTTTTGGGAGTTTTTGTGAGACTTCAAGGCTTTGTGGGTGAGATCTTGCTGTCGGAGTGAGGATTCAAGGCTAGGAACGTGTGGGAAGCTTGCTGGGAGTGTGGATTCGTTCATTGTTTGTCAGAAACTTCCTGCAAACAGGTGAGTGCATGACCATGGCTAATCTAAGCCTTTGAATCCTTGTTCTTGCTTGTTTGTTATTATTTTGTGTGTTTTTCTTGCTGGGATTGGTTGCTATAGGTTCCTATGGACGTATATGGCTTGGGTTTTGAGTATTGGGCGATTTAGAGGAGGTTGGGAGCGAGATTCGACTCTCGGCTTCGAACGGATCGCAGTTGCAGAGGGAGTGTCGATCGACACCAGCAAATTAGGCATCGATCGATACTGTGGGATAGTGTCGGTCGACACCAAGGCCAGTGTCGGTCGACACTTGGCTGGTGTTGGTCGACACCTCCCTTCTAGTGAGATGATGTTTGATTTCTTGGTTTGTATATCTTGTTTGTTGATTGTTTGGAACATTGGTATCATTGTTGCTTGTGTGTATAGCCCAGTAGATGGGAGGATTGCCTTACTGAATGTTTATCAAATACTCATGCATCTCAATATGTGTTTGTGGTGCAGGTAAAGGCAAAGTGTGATCGTGGAATCAAGGCGATGAAGAGGAGGATGTTCTAGGGACTCGATTGGATGTTATCTGGCGTTGCTAGGTTGCTAGTTTCATGTTTCATGATGATTGATTATTGGATTGTTGATATGGATTAATATTGGTTATTTATTTATTGGATATTTATTATTGTTTATTTGGTATTATGATTTCCGTTGTTTGGTGGGTTTGTGGTTAGGTGGCTAGTGGGTATGGGACCATTAGTTGTAGTGAATTTATTATTATTATTATTTCTTATTTTAAAAAAAAAAACAAAAACACAAAAATAAAGCGGGTCGGGTCGTTTCAGTTTGGTATCACAGCCCTTACGGTTCTAGGTTTGGGTTCACTAGGATTTGTGTTGTAGATGTTTGGGATTGCATGTCTTGATTGATTATGTGAGTTAGTCAATTATGTGTGGCACGGAGTCCTAGAACATTCTCTTCGAGCCTACAGTGTGATTCCACAGTGAGTTTATGTTTTTCTGGTTTTGTGTTATGTTAAGATTGCTTGTTAGCCTTTATTCTTGGAAGTGCAGTGGTTAAAGGTGTTTGAGTTGTTGGTCGTGGACGTGGGCATTGTGTGTGGCGGGTTTCCGAGGCCAGCTAGTGTGTGGTCCAGAGTTCCATGAGGAGGTACGTCGTAGGATCACAAGCGTATCAGGACTGACCAGAGGGGGTTAGCCGGTGAGCTTGTCGGGGGTGCTGGGAACCCAAGTGTGGGGTTGCAGCAGGTGGAGCCCAGGGTCGAGATGATCGCTTGGCGGATCTGTTGGCGTGCTGTGGGAGCGGTTACCAAGAGGGGTACTAGTGCAGGCTCCAGTGTATCGCATGTGGCGGGGTGCAGCCGAGGGCTGCGGATGTTGAGACTATCCATCTCTTGTTAGGAGGATGGAGCAGCTGTAGATGACCGGTACGAGATTCTTCTCGAGGGTATCGAGCCTAGAGGGACAGATAGGTGGACATATGTAGTTGGAGCAGATATCTCTCTGTTTGGTGGGTAATCCGGTTGGATATTAGAAGTTGAGTGGGTAGGTGTAACATTGTAATGTTATACTCTTACCACGGGAAGTACCTTTGATCGAAAGATAAAAGTCTTTAAGGATTGTTGCTCCTGAAGGGATGGTGGTTTTCCCATAATACTGATAGCTCGAGGGGCTGTGGGCTCCGAGAGTGGCAGAAGGGATGATGTTCTCCTGAGGGGATGATTAGTCATCTGATACCGAGATCGTGAGGATTATGGTCCAAGAGTGAGACAGTATAACTCGAAGACGGAGGTCTGAGAGTGAGATCGGTATGGCTCGAAGGTTGCGACCTAAGGGTGGGAGAGTTGGGAGCAAGCAATGCCTAGGACGTGAGTATAAACATAACGACTGAAGGTAGACCTCGAGAGAGTGATGGTGGTTTAATCTCGGGTTTTGGATGTGTTGACCAGTGGGTCAGGGTTTTATGACTAGAACGGTCACGAATGTGTGGTTGTTGTGCCAGGATTGTGCGACCGGTGGTGCTGGAGTCCCGGGAAGGGGAGTTGCAGCAGGTATGAGCCGGGAAAGGCATGTTTGCCAGATACATAAGTTCATGAGAAGTCTTCATGGCAGGACAAACTAATCGTTGCGACGATGTTGGATGAAGTCCATTGGAGATGGACAAGGTTGCTAGATTCAAGGTTTTTGTAAGATTGTTGGAGGGAATAAGTCAAGTGGTTTGAGTTAGAGGCCTGCAAAGCATTTGATGCGGTGAATCAGAATATGCGAACGTATGGTAGTTGTTTGTTTTATTACGCTCGTATTAATGATTTACTGTGGAGTATTGTTAAGCGGAAAGTTAATTTTGGATTAAGCCATCTTGAGGAAGTTTCCCTTAGAGGCAAGTTACTAGAGGTTCTTGGACTAGCAAGAGGGGTTGATTTTCAGATGGTGGTGAGTTGATGTCAGCATACTTGATTATTAGTCTAGTAGAGCTGAGGAAGTAAATAGAGGATTTTTTTTCGTCTTATCACTTCACCGTGGGGGGCGTTGGTGGTGTTCGTCAAGTAGAAGGACGAGGTATGGGTTTATGAGTTTGTGGTGTTGCCGTTTGGGTTGACTAACACACCATCAGCGTTTATGAGATTGATGAACAGCGTGTTTCAGAAGTGTCTGGACGTGTTTGTCATCATTTTCATTGATGTCATCCTGGTTTATTCTAAGAGTCCCGAAGAGCATGCAGTGCATTTGAGGGCAGTTCTGGAGAAGTTGCGGGAGCAGAAGTTGTTTGCTAAGTTGAGCAAGTTCAGTTTTTGGCAGCGTGAGATGGGTTTTCTGGGTCATATTGTGTTTGCAGATGGAGTTTCTGTAGATCCGGAGAAGATTCAGGCTATCAGAGATTGGCCTAGACCGCAGAATGCCACAGAGATTAGGAGTTTTCTGGGATTGGCAGACTACTATAGGAGGTTTGTGCAGGGGTTTGCGAGCAGAGCACGTCCTATGACTAAGTTGACAGGGAAGGATGTTCCTTTTGTTTGGTCACAGGAGTGTGAGGAAGAAGATGTTGGCTATTGCGCCAGTGTTAGCTTTGCCTGAGCAGGGAGAACCCTATGTGGTTTATACAGATGCATCTAGAGTTGGTTTGGGGTGTGTTCTGATGCAGCATGGGAAGGTGATTGCCTACGCTTCGCAGCAGTTGCGGAAGCATGAAGGCAACTATCCTACTAATGATTTGGAGATGGGTGTTGTAGTTTTTGCCCTGAAGATTTGGAGATCTTATCTTTATGGTGCAAAGGTGCAGGTGTTTACAGATCATAAGAGCCTGAAGTATATATTCACTCAGCCCAAGCTGAACTTGAGGCAGAGATGGTGGATGGAGCTGGTGGCGGATTATGAAGATAGCCTACCACCCTGGTAAGGCTAACTTGGTTGCAGATGCTCTGAGTCGGAAGAGGGTAGCTTCGGCTCAGGAGCAGGAGATTGAGTCTCTGGTAGGAGAGATCGGTGCGCTGAGTTTGTGTGCTATGTCTCGGGTAAGAAGTATGTGAAGGAGATAGTCAGGTTGCACATTTTCTGGCCATTAAGAAGACTGATGGAGCAGCAGTCTTGGCTAAGAAGTATGTGAAGGAGATAGTCAGGTTGCATGGGGTGCCAGCGAGCATTGTGTCTGATAGGGATTGTAAGTTCACTTTGGTGTTCTGGAGAGCGTTTCACGCAGAGATGGGCACTAAGGTGCATATGAGTACAGCTTATCATCCCCAGACAGATGGACAGTCAGAGAGGACGATCCAGACACTGGAGAATTTGCTGAGAATGTGTGTGTTGGATTGGGGAGGCCATTGGGCAAATCACTTGAGCTTGGTAGAGTTTGCTTACAACAACAGTTATCAGGCAAGTATTAAGATGACTCCTTATGAGGCTTTGTATGGCAGTCTGTGTCGTACACCGTTATGCTGGACTCGGGTGGGGGAGAGGAGCATTTACGGGGCCGATTTTGTTCAGGAGACCTCAGAGAAGATTCGGGTTCTCAAGCTGAACATGAAGGAAGCTCAGGATCGGCAGAGGAGTTATGTCGATAGGAGGATGAGAGATCTTGAGTTTCAAGTACGAGACAGAGTGTACCTCAAGATGGTCATGTTGTGGGGTCTGAACAGGTCATTGACTGAGACTAAGTTGAGTCTAAGGTATATGGGTCCATTTAGAGTGATTGAGCGTGTTGGACCAGTGGCATATAGACTGGAGTTACCTGAGGTTATGCGTGCATTCCATAAGGTTATCCATGTTTCTATGTTGAGGAAGTGTCTCTGTGAGGATGATCAGTTGTTGGCTCAGATTCCTGAAGATCTTCAGCCTAACATGACTTTGGAGGCGAGACCAGTGAGGGTTCTCGGGAGGAGGATCAAGGAACTTCGGAAGAAGAAGATTTCTTTAATGAGATTCCTTTGGGACTATGATGGTGTTGAGGAGAAGTTTCCTGAAATAGAAGTTTCTAGTAGAGGAAAGATTTCAAAAGTGGAAAGTTCTAAAAATTGAAAGTTTTATGGGAGTTAGAATTGTCCATTTTTAGTGGTTGTGAGACTTGGAGGGGCTAGTGTGGCATTCGTGGCGGACTTTTGAGTCATTGGGCCCATGTGTGGCAGTCTTTTGAGACATTGTATGGCCTTTGTGGCAGGCTGTTTAGCCAATTGTGTGGCCTTTGTGTCGGGCTGTTTAGCCATTGTGTGGCCTTTGTGGCGGGCTATTTAGCCAGATGTGTGGCCTCTGTGGCGGATTGTTTAGCCAGATGTGTGGCCTTTGTGGCGGGCTGTTTAGCCAGATGTGTGGCCTTTGTGGCGGGCTGTTTAGCCAGATGTGTGGCCTTTGTGGTGGGCTGTTTAGCCAGAGTTGCCTGTTTAGGCGGTCCTTCGGGACAGATGGTCTTTGTGACGGTACTTCGGGATAGATGGTCTTTGTGATGGTCCTGTTTAGGAAATTTGTGACGGTCCTGTTTAGGACAATTGTTTGGCCTTGGTGGCGGTCTTGTTTAGGACATTTGTTTGGCCTTTATGGCGGCCCTTGTGGCAGTGAGATGATCCATGTGTGGTCATGAGGTATCCCAGTGAGGGGATATGTGGTTGGTAGGACATTGAGATGTCTTACGCGAACCATAGGAAGGAAACCTGGATAGGGATAGGACTCAGACGTGTTCAGAATTGTTTGCTCGCGACTCTAGGGGGACTTAGGTTCTCCTAGTACTGTCATATTCTGAGACTTTGTGGCTTGGGAGTATGGTTGGTATATCGACTTCGGATGACGATCCGGGGGCGCGCTGTAGGGTGGCAACCCGAGAGACGAGTAATGGATTGTTCCTTATATATTTTGGCATGAGGGCTTAGGCCCTATGAGAAGCCAACATTATGGCATGCAGACTTAGGTCTGATGAGGAGCCAATAAAAACTCAAGGTTTAGGCCTATGAGTAAAGGAAAGTCCAAAAGTCAAGAGCAAATAATGCCTGGAGCGTGAGTCTATCGCCTAGAGGTGACCTTTCGTAGATCGGTCGGAGGAGTGCGGGCCGTGGAGACGGTGGCACTGGAGTCCTTGACTGATGGTTGCTTGAGATTCGAGGACGAATCTATGTTGGTGGGGGAGAATTGTAACACCCGCAAACCAAAACTGTGTGTTTTGGGGGAGGGTGTCGATCGACACCACTTATTTCTGGTTCGACCAGTTTGATTCAATTATCGATTTGGACCGGTTTGGTTTAGGAAAAACCACTAAACCGAGATATTTAAGTGGGAGAACGACCTAGGTCGTGTTTTGGTGGTTGTCTAGCCGCTGAAAACAAAGAGAAAGAGGAGAAAGTACTGTTCTTTACTTGTTGGGAGTTTTTGTGAGACTTCAAGGCTTTGTGGGTGAGATCTTGCTGTGGGAGTGAGGATTCAAGGCTAGGAACGTGTGGGAAGCTTGATGGGAGTGTGGATTCGTTCATTGTTGGTCAGAAACTTCCTGCAAATAGGTGAGTGCATGACCATGGCTAATCTAAGCCTTTGATTCTTTGTTCTTGCTTTTTTGTTGTTGTTTTGTGTGTTTTTCTTGCTGGGATTGGTTGCCACAGGTTCCTATGGATGTATATGGCTTGGGTTTTGAGTATTGGGCGATTTAGAGGAGGTTGGGAGCGAGATTCGACTCTCGGCTTCGAGTGGATTGCGGTTGCAGAGGGAGTGTCGATCGACACCATGTGGTGTCGGTCGACACCAGCAAAATTAGGCATCGATCGACACTGTGGGGTAGTGTCGGTCGACACCAAGGCCAGTGTCGGTCGACACTTGGCTTGTGTTGGTCGACACCTCCCTTCCAGTGAGATGATGTTTGATTTTCTAGTTTGTATGTCTTGTTTGTTGATTGTTTGGAACATTGGTATCACTGTTGCTTGTGTGTTTAGCCCAGTATATGGGAGGATTGCCTCACTGAGTGTTTATCAAATACTCATGCATCTCAATATGTGTTTGTGGTGCAGGTAAAGGCAAAGTGTGATCGTGGAATCAAGGCGATGAAGAGAAGGATGTTCTAGGGACTCGATTGGATGTTATCTGGTGTTGCTAGGTTGCTAGAGTTGGGTCATTAGAACATTGTTAGGTTGCTGGTTTCATGTTTCATGATGATTGATTATTGGATTGTTGATATGGATTAATATTGGTTATTTATTTATTTTATATTTATTATTGTTTATTTGGTATTATGATTTCCGTTGTTTGGTGGGTTTGTGGTTAGGTGGCTAGTGGGTATGGGACCACTAGTTGTAATAAATTTATTGTTATTATTATTTCTTATTTTAAAAAAAAAAAAAAAAAAGGGTCGGGTCGTTTCAACTTGAGAGGAAAAATCTAAGAGACTTACAACTATAATATTATGAGTGAATATTCATAGCCAAAGAGATTATGTTTTAGGAGTCGAGCATTGGGCTCATCTTCATCACTAAAGACTTCCAACTATAGTATGAAAGTTAAAAAATCTCATTACAAAACAATGCAAAAACGTTAAATTATGACTATCTTAAAATATAATCCTTTAAAGGAGGCTAATAGATATTGACAAGATTATGATACCAAAATAAATAAATAAATAAAAACCATGGTAAATGATGGGAAAAGAAAGACATATAGTGTGTGATCGTTTTCTTCATTATTAGTCATGTGAGCATTGGATCTTACAACTATAATATTACGAGTGAATGTTCAAAGCCAAAGAGATTGTGCTTTAGGAGTTGAGCATTGGGCTCATCTTTCATCACTAAAGACTTCCAACTATAGTTTGAAAGCTAAAAAATCACATTACAAAACAATGCAAAATAATGTAAACACATTCACGACAATAAATACAGTTGAAAAGCATATTAATTGTAATTAATTCTGTCATATGCATTATTGCAACATGAACAATTTAAACAAAAGAAAACGTCCACCCATAATGTCTTAAAGGTATTGATTGAGCGAAGTAAATGTAACCTTAAGAAACTGAACAATTAAAATTTCTCAAATTAAAAAATATGTGTAGACAATTTAGTTTTACATTAGCAATAATTTGTCTTTTATTTCATTAAAATTGATAAAACAAAAAATGACACATGTTAAAAAATAGAGTGGTGTCAAATGACAATTTCTCATAATTGTACTTTATTATAGTTTAATATATAGTAAATATTGACATGTGAAACCGATAAAAATAGATAAGTAAAGCTACGGTTGTGATAAAAAAAATTAGTGAAGAATTTATAAATCGTAAAAAAAAAATAGAATAAATATATTATTGTAAAATAGATTATTTTTTCTTTAACAAAAGTAAACTATAAAGATTTTTGCTATGAAAGAATACTAAATGAAAAACCAAAAATAATTAAATATTTGGTAGACGAAGAGTAAAGAAATTTAAAGGAAAATTAGTGAGGAATTTACAAATTGTTTAAATTAAAATAGATATATTCTTGTAAAATGGATTACATTTTTCTTTACCAAAGTAAACTATATAGATTCTTGTTATGAAATAATACTAAATAATACAAACCCAACATAATTAAAGATTTGGTAGAGGAAGATAAAAGAAATAAATATTTTTCTAAGTAAATAAATGTAAAGGATCAAACTTCAAATTAATATAAACGACATGTGTCGCAAAAATAGAACGCCAAATATCACATCGAAAGGCAAAGTTAAAAAAAACTTGTCATATTATATAATGTATATAACTTTAACTGTGTATTTTTAATCAGAAATTATTTTTTTTATCATGAGTAAAATTCTTTAAAATTTTGTTTCTTATTTAAAAATTTACTTTTATTTTTTTTTCTACTAAATAATTGTAACTCTTAAAAATGATTGTTGTACCATTGAATATAGGAACCCCTTAAATATATGATGTTTCTTTTCCCTATCTCTAGTCAATTTTTTTTTTACACATTATATGTTAAGATGATTATCGAATTTTGTATTTATCCACCAATCTCAATTCATATTTTCATATGTTTGTGTTGTATTTTTTTCTATATCGCTTTTAACAGTTTAACTAGGTACTAACCCGAGAAAAACCGCGGGCTGAATTTTTTGTTTGATGAAAATTTTTAATAATTTATTTTGTTATTATGTTATTTATAAATATTTGTGATTAAAAATTTGGTTTGCTTACATAAAAAAATTATGGATGTAATGAACTTTAGATTTTATTCGATTAAATTTTTAAAATTTTAGCTGTTAAACTTTTTTTTTAAGTATGAATTAGTTTTGATTCTAATAGATTTTTTTTTACTTTTCTATAATTTATTTTATTTTTTGTGTCCCCAATTTTCGTTTTTTAATTAATTATATTTATTTAATTATTTAGTTAATCTTAATTAATTTTTTCTAATGACAATTGAATGTAATTTTCTACACATTTTAAGGTTAGTTTCATATTTGTACTTCCCAATTTATATAGTAGGATATTCTTTTTATAAAAAATAATTTAAAATATTGTTTTCCTTTAAAAAGGTGATAATATCAAACTTATAATTAATTTTACTTTTAATGTTATTGCAAAATAAAAAATGTGAAATTCACAAATACAATAAAATAAAATATGATGAAATAGATGATGATATGAACTGAACACCCTAGATGGAAAGTGAACTTTTAATTTATATATAGATTATTGTTCCAATACTCGCGAGGGTTTACACATATTATAGAACAAAAGTAACGGCCATCAACTTGAAGAATATAAGGAAGCTTGCATCTTGAAGAACACCTGAAGCAATGAGATCTACAAATAGAAGTGTTGGGTACCACTGCTCCTTTTGAGAAGTCGTCTAACGAAATGTGCCCTGGTATGTGATATGAGAAGTCTCCCACAACACACGAGACATGCAAAGTGATCCCACAAAGATTACATGCATAGGACCATTTATTTGGATTTATTTTTGTTTCACATACCTCACACCAAAGTTGACCATCTTCCTTAGTTTCACCGTAAGACAAGTAGAGAGGATGATCGTCGTACCTTTGATTCATTACCTTTCTAGGCAAAGTAGCACACCCGAAGTCCAACTGAAACTCACACTCATCACACCACAACGTACTTATGAAGACATGTGTTCTGTCACATGCAGAACATTTCTTACCCCTCTTAGAACTAAAGACTTCGTAGTATAAAGGATGTGGATGGCTTTCATGGAGAAATGGTTCAATTATTGAACTGCAACGTACATCTAGAGTGATACGACCAGATTCGTACTTGAAACCAGTGAAATACTGGTAACAAGCAAAACATCTTCTTCTATAAGTATCTGTTTGTAGAGTGAACGGTGTGTTGTCGGAGACATTCCTTATCTTTCTGGGAAGACTAGCACATGTCTCATGTAGAATAAAGTCGCATCGCTCACAATCATAAAACGACTCGTCATTGATCTGGGAGACACAAGCTTCACAAAGTTTGCTTTCGTGTATATTCTTACCAGCCTTGTTGAGTGTTAAATTATGGCCATGGCTGAAATGCTTTATATGATTCTCATCTACCACTTCGAATGGCGCGAGTTCCTCTTCTTCTGGTGTTCCTTCTAGTTCTACTTTTTCCCACACACCATTACTCGTTGCGCATCTCGCATGAACAGCATAGCTAGGACACTTTGAGCAAGAATAAGCCCCATAAAACCCATCTACTCTTTTACGACAAACTCCACATGTCCAATTCCCGTGTCCAAGATGACGAGTGTAAGAGATGCGATGATTGTGACGATTTATATTTATCACGCGGGGTAAATCAATACAAGCCCGATGAATCATGAAATTGCATTGAAGACAAAAATAAGGACTTCGATCACCTGCCGTCCCACAAGCATTGCAAGTACAATTGACAAGTCTTGGAACAAGGTGGAGTTTATGCTCATGTGTCGTTGGGCTCACAACAGAAACTGGCGGTGGGTTTGCCATGCAAAACTCGTTGCATATGGTTACATTACAAACATCGCAGTGGTAAACTTGATTACAGTTGTAAGATCTTCTGTCAAACTTCTTCCCACAAAGAAGGCAATCTTCATCAGCGTACTCTGGTGCTCCGTATCTGAAAAACTTGAGCGGGTGTTTGTGATGAAAAGAGTCTGGGATGAGCCCAGTAGTAGGCAGCGATAAGAATGTGGATGAAGTTGAGGATGGAGATGGATGTCTTGCACAAACCAAATGGACATTGAAGTCGCAAATTGAACAATAATAACCAACTTCCGATCTATGTATACACACACTACAACAAAATTGTCCACAATCCAGGCTAAGCTTGAGAGGATGTTCGGGATGGGAAGGGTGGTTGATCTCCGGTACAGACTCGACGCACCCCTTGTGGAAGAGAGTATTACAACCTAACTCATTGCAAATGTAGCCACCATAAAAGTAACCGTAAATACCACATCCTTTACACGTGTCCATACAAATCCGATCAAAGACGAACAAAGGATGCTCGTGAACCGGTAACTCTACTTTTTCCATTGCGGATTGAGTTCCAAAGCAGACAAATCAAAGCTCTCTTTTCTTCTCTTGTGATATCATTAGTCGTCAAGAAAATGAGTTTTTTTTTCTTTAGTTTGTTAAATGGGAACAAGGTTCGTGATATAACAATTTAATATCTTAATCAAAAGAAAAAAAATATAGATATACATATATTTAAGTTGAACCCATGAAATTATTAGTATACGCTAAAGATAAGATAAGAGACAACTGAGAAAAAAAAAATAAAAAAATAAAATAAATAAAATAAGAGACAACTGAGTCTGACGAGGTACATCGATACGTTGTAGGTCTAATTCATTTTAATACTCAACATTGTCAACAGCCGTCTCTATGATTGTTATCTTGGATATTAAATATTTCAATCCTACGCAATTCCTAACAACTACTTCATAGTTTATTGTATCACGTACAAGAAAACAATGATTGAGGTCACGTCCGTTTACTAGTAGTCAGTGACTGAGACTGTGACCATTGACCAATAACCAGCGGCTAGTAGCAGGGAATTGTTTTGTTGTTTCTTTGACATTCGCTAAGATTAATCGATGTGGTGTTCGTTTGACAGTCACTATTTCTTTTTTAATTTTTGAAATTATTAAGTTATGAAAATTGATTTTTAAATTAATCATTTAAATTTTATGGATTTCATGTCTAAGAACTAATTACCTAATTTTTTTAATAATGAATTTACTAATTTGTTTTTATTTTATATTTTAAATTGATTTATAAAAAATAATAAATTTAATTAGATTAATTTAATTTAACTTAGTTTTAGTTCTGTTTTTTGGTTTTTTTAATACTGATTATTTTTTACTTGTTTTTAAGGTGAATTTTTTTTTTGTAGTCGCTATTGTTTGTTTTTGCAGTTGTTCGAATCTAGCGACTGATCGCTAAAAATCACTAAACAATTAAAAACTAGAAGTTTCGTCGTTGGCCCCTGCAATTGGTTGCTGGATTATTGTTAAACGAACAGTCTGGCCGTGTCAAACGAACATAGCTTGATTCTGTATTAATCACTGCGAAGGTAAGAGGACTATATAAAACCAACAAAGTCCCATGATCTTTTCGTTGGTAGTTCAGTAGTGAAAATAATATGACTCACAGTATGAAATCATTGATGTTCTAATTGAAAAGAAATCATGTGAAATCAAAAAAAAGTCCAGAATTTAAATAAAACGACAAACAAATTTGTGGATTTTGGAACATTCGGAGAAAAAGGAAATAAATCTATATATAATAGCAATCCAAATAAATGCCATCAAAAGTTGTGTTTTTTCAATTATACATTTTGGATAATTTTGTCAAAACTGCTAAAAGTTTCAATTGTGTGTTCTACGAAAAGTTGTAATTGTTCATTACGAAAAGTTGCAACTGTTCATTGTAATGTTTTCTTTTTGTAAAGTTGCAACTGTTCATTATAGAGTTGTGTTTATTCGAATATTCGTATCTTTAAACATCTATATATTTGTCTATTCGAACTGTTTTCATTTTTTTGTCATGACACAAAATAAAATAAAGTTTCAACCTCAACAGTTTTTACAGCTTTCTAAATTTTTCTCTAGCATTTATTCTTTTAAAAGTAAAGAAATTCATCTAATTCTTGATTTAACAAAAGATATTTGAAATGGTGAATCTTTATAACTTTTAGCTAATTTTAAATATAAAAATTTAATGAAAATACCTAGAGTTTTTTCCAAGAGATAGATGGATTATATAGTGAGTTTTTGAATTTGACTTTTAGATTAAATGAAGATGCCTTCTATTTAAAAATAGTTTATATGAGTTGCATACATCGGAATTGGATGCTGCATTAACATTACTACAAAGTCCAGATCTAAAAATATATCCTCAAGCTATATGGCTATCTTGTATATTTTACATTTGTGTTGGACGCTTTAATTGTAGTAAACGTGAAATGAATCGTTTTAAATGGTATTCTTTTCCAGATAAAATTTCAACTATTAGAAGAAAAGCAATGATGCTAATTCGTCACTTCAATATAAAAGGAGGATATTTACGTTAAATATTATATATATATATATATATTTTTTAAAAATCATACAGTTGCGTCTGTTTATTGTAGAGTTATGTCTTTTACCATAAAATATCTATATAATATATTTATTTTGAAAAAAAACATACGGTTGTGTCTGTTTATTGTAGAGTTGTGTGTTTTACAGTAAAAAAAACTATATAATAATAACAATCTGAATAAATGACATTAATAGTTGCGATTTTTTGTCGTACATTTTCGTTAAATATTTTTTTCTTTTAAAAATAAAATCAAATGGTTGCGTCTGTTCATTGTAGAGTTGTGTCTTTTATCATAAAAGAAAATCATATGGTTGCTTATGTTCATTGTAGAGTTATTTCTTTTTACCATATCTTATTTACGTCTTTTTGTTCCAATAGTTATGTTTATCTAAAATGTTTTTGTCTCTTCTTAGATAACTAACAAATCAATGAATCATTGTTCGCTGACATAAATTTTTTCGTTTTATGTTGAATTTAAATAAAATGAATTTTAATATTCAATATTCAGTATTATTCAACAATCTAGCTAAAGATTTTAGTCATATAGAAATTTAATCAGCTTTAGTTATGTAACTTACAATTGCATTTATTTGTCGTAAATTTTCATAAAATATGTGTTTTTTTAAGATTTAACTATTTCATCATTTATTTTTAGAAGTTATGTATTTTTATTATAATTATTGGTTGATAAATTTTCACTCGAGATGACATTTATTTTATTTTTTTAATTATTTTATCAGAAAATTACATTTACTTATTATAATCGTTGGTTTGATATTCTCATTTAGGATCATTTCGTCATATTATTTGTTTATGAGTAATATAAATATCAGTAATTGTTATGATAGTTGTTACTTTTTACAATAATTTTTCATACAATATCTTATACTTATAATACATACAAATTATTTAATAATTTGCCTTAATACAAATAGAGTTGACTCGATTCATTATAAATTTTTATTTAATAATTTTTAACTAGAGTTGAGTCTTTTTACCATAATATTTTTTTATTATAAGTTTTTATTTTGATGGATGTGTTTTTTAAACTCACTGTTATATATATTTAATATTTATGACGTTTTAACCCTACTTATTATTTTTTTCTATTGAGATAATTTTAATTTTGTTATGTAGCATATATTTTCAAATGAATTTATAATACATAAATCTAAATTTGAAATTTAATTTAACTTGTTTTTAAATATTTTTCCCGCGATATCGCGGGGGTCTGAGTCCTAATTAGTTTTATAACCAATCTTAAGAAGTAAGAATAATTGAAACCATTTTATTCACGCGATGCTTAAAAATTTTACTGCTTAAACTTAAGCTAAACTAATGGCAGATCACAGTTGCAACTTGCAATCACCCGAAATACCGACTGACCACAGCTGATTCATTTATTTAATGGTGAGATTTTTACTCAAACTGAGATTTTTTGGTTAACCGTTTCGGTTCTCTCGGTTAAACCGATCAAAACATGTTTAATTTGGATTTGTTTGCTTTCGGTTCGGGGAATTGTTTAGATGTTTCACCAATACCTAATTTAACCGAATCAAATTAATCAAAAATACCCAAATGTAACTAAAAATAATCGATTCCGAATTTTGGTTTTGACCCGAGAACCTTACGAGTTTCTTTTTGGCAACTATTTAGAAATACTTTAACTAACCGATAACCAAACAAAACCAACAAACCCAGATGTTCGATTTCATAAGTAACGTGAAATTTTCTTTATATGCTAACAAATACGTCACTCCTCCAGTATGGGCTTTCAATTATTCCAAACCATGATGAAGGAATTTCTTGTGCTAGGCTGAGGCTCAATACTGAGAGTGTATTGACCCGCTAATGGATCTGTTTTACTTTTCCAACTGGTGAAACGTGTGTCCAGAGCCATGCCTATCCTTATAGAAAAAAGGCAAGTGCCTAAGGTCAGTTCACACTAAATATAACAAATTTCTAGGCCACATTTTATAGAAACTATCTTAATATTCCACACTATTTTACCTTTTTAGTGGTCAATATTGTAGAAAGGGAGACTGAATGATTCTATTAGATGTTAGGTTTACAATATATATAGTGTACACAAGTTATAATATTTACTATTGTCTCCTTTCCATATCTATATCCTATACACCCCTTCAAGATAAAGGGGCTTGAGCCACTCCAATCTTGTTAAACAGCTCTATGAAACGTGGTCGAGACAATGGCTTCGTCAATGCATCAGCGAGTTGGTCATCGGTAGAGACATCAACGACGCGTAACGCACCAGATTGGACCTGTTCACGGACAAAATGGAAATCAATGGCTATATGTTTCATGCGCGAGTGGAAGACTGGGTTCGCACAGAGGTAAGTGACGCCCATATTATCGCAGTACACAACCGGAGGATGTGGTAAGACGACCCCAAGTTCTGTTAGTAAGGAGCATATCCACATGAGTTCGGAAGTAGCATTCGCAACCGCACGATACTCGGATTCAGTAGAAGAGCGGGTGACACCTTTTTGTTTCTTGGACGACCATGCTATGGGAGTAGTGCCAAGATAAACAATGTAAGCATTGTTAGAAATCATGTCAAAGGTGTCGCCACCCCATGTAGCATTAGAGTAAGCATGCAATGTAAGCGGTGTGCGGGGGTGAAGCAGCAGACCATGAGAGACAGTACCGGCGAGATAGCAAAGAACCCGTTTGGCCGCTTGCCAATGCTTAACTGCGGGGGAGTGCATAAACTGTGATAAGCGGTTGACGGCAAAAGCAATGTCTGGCCGAGTGAAAGAGAGATACTGAAGACTGCTAACCACTTTTCTATACTCTGCCGGTTTGTCATATGGATCACCAGAAGTCGGAGTCAAAGACGGCGATGGTGGCATAGGTGTTGTCACTGGTTTAGCATTCAACATATTCGTCTTGGTAAGTAGATCAATAATATACCGCCGCTGCATAAGATGTAGACCTGCTTGTGATCGAGTTGCTTCAACGCCAAGGAAATAGTGAAGATCAGTTGGTGACTTAAGAGAGAAACGGCGTGCAAGAGCATCAATAAAACTATCAATCAGAGACGGATGGCTACCAGTGACGATAATATCGTCAACATAAACTAAAACATAGACGAGATCAAGGCCGTGCCGGTAAACAAAGACAGAGGTGTCGGCAAGTGAATTTCTGAAGCCCATACGAAGGAGATATGATTTTAACTCTTGATACCATGCTCGAGGAGCCTGTTTGAGACCGTAGAGAGCCTTATTGAGCCTACACACGTGATGAGGACGATCTTTATCAATGAAACCAGGAGGTTGCGTCACATAAACCTCTTTGTTCAGCGTACCGTGCAGAAAAGCATTGTTCACGTCAAGCTGCTTGATCGACCAGGAATGATTCACCGCCAGTTGTAGTACCGTACGAATCGTTACAGATTTCACCACAGGACTGAACGTCTCTGAATAGTCTAGGCCATATTGTTGATTAAACCCTCGAGCAACGAGACGTGCTTTGTACCTGTCAAGACAACCATTTGGTAAGTACTTAAGTGTGTATATCCACTTAGTAGGGATAACAATGTGACCCGGTTTTGGTGGAACCAAGTCAAAGGTACGACTGCCAATTTGTGCATTCATCTCAACACCCATTGCATTCCACCACTTCTCATCTCGCATAGCTTGGGTAATTGTTGTGAGGATGTGTGGCTTGGAGGTTACGGCAGAGAGATTAAATCGAGTATTTGGTTTGGTGATGTTGTTTTTACGGCGAGTTTGCATGGGATGGTTATTTAGTGGTGGTGGAGCAGGTTGCGGAGCTGGCGGTGGTGATGGTTGTGGTGGTGAAAGGGTTGGTGCCGGAGATGGTTGTGGTGGTGATAGAGGTGGTGTTGGTGATGGTTGGGGCTGTGGCTGTGGTGATAGATGTGGAGATGAAGTAGAAGTAGAGGAAGAAAGAGAACCTGTTTGCGTTTGCGAATCAGACCGTGTGCCAGTGGAATCGTTCAGGCTGATGGACCCATCATCAGCAACATCCCGCTCTACAGTACGTGGTGTACCTGTTGGTGATGCCACGGGAGTTGCAGACGACAGTGTGTGAGGATCCAAGACAGGAGGCCCGTGAGACTGAGTTGGTACGAATGGCGGAGAACGAATAGGAATGCTTTGTGATGGGGCATGAGAAGGAGAGGACAACATCGAAGGAGACGAGGAAGAACGTTGCGTGTTTGGCAAGGTAGCGAAAGGAAAACTGGATTCAACAAACTGAACGTGACGAGAAGTATAAACCCGGCCGGTGGTGATATCAAGACACAAGTAAGCACTTTGTGTTAGCGAGTACCCAACAAAAACACATGGAAGTGATCGATCTTGAAGCTTATGAGTGTTATAGGGGCGGAGCCATGGAAAGCATAAACTACCAAAGATCCGGAGTTTGGCATAGTTTGGAGGTTGATGAAAGAGCTTCTCATAAGGCGCGACGTTGCCAATCACCGGAGTAGGCATGCGATTGATTAGATACCCTACCGTAGCAAAAGCGTACGGCCAATATGTCTTGGGAATAGACGCTTGATGGAGTAGTGTGAGACCGGTCTCGACGATATGGCGGTGTTTACGTTCGGATATGCCATTATGTTCGGGCGTGTGAGGCGGTGTGGTGAGATGTGAGATGCCATGGGCTAACAAGAACGGACGCAAAGCGATAAACTCACCAACATTATCCGAGTACAAAGTACCAATCTTGGTTTGAAAACGGTTCTCCACCAGAGACTTGAAAGCAATGAACGTGTCCTTCACTTGTGATTTTTGCTTCAAGGAATACAGCCATGTGTACGTGTACCGAGTGAAGTGATCCACCAACACCAAATAATACTTGAAATTCTCATTTGACACAATAAGTGACATCCAGACATCAAAATAAAGATATTGAAGTGGTTGGGAAGAAACAATAGTGTTTGTATGAAATGGAATTTTGTGACTTTTATTAATAAGACAATGTGAACAAGGGAAACTTTTATTGGAGGATTCAGAACAAGGTAAAGAAAATTTTGAAATAAGAGAATGTAAAATAGGAGGAGAAGGATGGCCAAGCCGAGAATGCCAAGAAGGGAGAGACAATTTGGTGGAGGGTGAAGCAAACATGGATGTTGGTGTGTGTTTGGGGATTGGCCATTCGTACAACTCATTCTTTGTTCTCCCTTGGAGTAAACGGGCCCCCGTTTTGAGATCCGTCACCTGAAAATGAGCTGGAAAGAATGCCACAGACACTTGGTTAGAATTACACAAACGGTAAACAGAGATAAGGTTCTTAGCAACATTTGGAACATACAGAACATCATTTAAACAAAGGGGTTTAACAGGAGTGGAGAGAAAAGTGGAACCCGTATGTGAGATGGGAAGGCCGGAGCCATCCGCTATGGTGACCTCTTCACCACCATTGTACACCTGATGGAGCGACAGATTATTCAGATCAGTCGTGAGATGATGAGTAGCACCCGAGTCGAGAACCCAGTTAGGGTTGACCGGCGAAGCGGCAGCCAAGTGTGCACGTGGTTGCCAAGGAACCGGTGTCGAGGAAGACGACGAGAATTGAAACTGGGAACATCGTTTAGCACTATGACCATGGACACCACACAGTTGGCAACAACCTTGATATCCACCACGAGATGATGAGGACGAGAACCGTGGCGTAAACTGCTGCTGTTGCCAAGTTTGATTACCGCGAGACATTTGACGAGAGGAACCTCGAGCATAGCCGCGTCCGCGGTATTGAACTGCATTAGCGGACACCGGAAGCAAAGGAGATGGCATAGTCATCAGCGCCTTGAGCTTGTTTTCTTGGTAAAGCAACTTCTCTAACACTTCCGGAATAGAAGGACATTTCTCACGTCCTTCGAGTTGGTCCACCACACGATTATAGTCTTCCGGTAGACCTGAGAGAATCTTCTCAAGCTGATCCTCGGGAGACATAGGACTGTCGAGATGAGCCAGCTGATCAAAACGCGTTGTGAGCCCTTGAAAATAATCCTCAATGGACTTATCACCTTTGATCCACGCTTTGATTTTTTGTCGCACCTGTTGAACGTGAGAGCGACTGGGAGTGGCGTAGATCTGTTTGAGAGTGGAACAGATTTCAGCCGATGTGTTGGTGGTAGAGAGAAGTGGCTGCACGAAGTCGAAGATCGCACCTAGCAGGGCGCTGTAGATAAGACGGTCTTGCAGGACCCAGATCTTGTAGTCCGGGTTAGCAGCAGTGACGCCGGCCGTAATCACGGTAGGAGGCGGAACGACAATGGTGTTGTCGACATAGCCTGTGAGGTCGTAGCCATCAAGAAGGGCTCGAACCTGTCTGCTCCACATCAAAAAGTTAGTACTCTTGAGCTTGTTGACATTAGTCATATTGATGGAGGTAAGATTTTGTGTGTCAGAGACAGCAATGGTCTCACTTGAGGTTGACGACATGGTGAGCGGCGAAGAAGAGAACAATTTTGAGAGTTAAAATTTTAGGTTTAGGTATCGTCGCTCTGATACCATGTAGAAATGGAGACTGAATGATTCTATTAGATGTTAGGTTTACAATATAGTGTACACAAGTTATAATATTTGCTATTGTCTCCCTTCCATATCTATATCCTATAAATATAAGGCTTTTTATTTTCAATCCTTTTTAAAGTTTTGTTTTTCAAATTTTCAGCTTAGATACATATTTTCTGTCTTTTTCTTATACCAAAAGAAAAAAAAATACCCACAATCTTCAATATTTTGCCTTGCACTTCTACATCCTTGAGCACTGACGCTTCTTCACGTTTCAAACCTTATTTTAGCTCCGGGCAGTCAGGTATTTGACGGGTTGTCGAAGCTCTGCCAGAATACATTTCTAAAGGAATCTCTAAGTACAAGATTCCCATTTTTGAGAAGAATTGCATAAACTTGGCTGCTTCTTCTTCTGGTTCCATTATAAGGAAGGCCGGTGGACCAAAATGATCTAGTCCGTGTAATTATCACACAAAACTAAATTATGGTTTGATATCTTCAAAACAAATAGAGAATTTATACTATTTTTTAAAACGAGATACTTTTATAGGCGACCAAACTGATAAGGTAATTTTTATACAACATCTTATATAATAAAGTAAGATTTCCACAAAATCCAATATACGAGAAACTGATATTTGTTTCAGTTTCATAATCTTTTGACATGTTCCATTTTATTAAATTGAAATATATAAATTTTATTAGTTTCACTAAGGATATATTTTGAGACACATAAAACAATTATACAAGATAAAATACTAATCCAATTTCATATTTCTTAATCTTTTATTTTTATTAATAGAGTATTATATAATATATTAGATGTTTGAAAGGAAGATGAATAACTACGTGAAACTTGAAAACTTGTATTTAAATTTTATATGAAAATTTAATGAACTAATAAAATGCTAACGTCGCAATAAAAAGATGGTATGACATCTAAAAATCTATTTTATTTGTTATAAAAACACATATATAAAAATATTTTACTTATGTTTTGTTTTTATTTTACATATATGTTTCTTATATTTTACATATGTTTTTCTTATATTTTACATATGTTTGGCTTATTTTTTTTATAGTTAATTTACTTTTTCATATTATAAATGTATGTAAGATGTTACGTAAATGCAAAATCTTATCATTGAAATTAATTAGAAAATATATAATTATATGTAATATGTGTTCAGTTTTATGATGTTAGAAACCGTTTGAGAATTTTTCTCGAGAATTGTGGTATTAATTAAATACTAAAAATATGTTAATTTTAATGAATATTTTATGAATTTTTAGTAACATGGAATTTGTTCTCTTCGTCCATTCTTTTGGAGGAAAAAATGTTTCTCATAACAAGATGAACAAAATTTTATTATAAATAGTAACCTTTTTGTTCAACATTTCAAAGAACCAAATAACTAATTTGCTGCCATATATAAAGAATCACACCTACAAATTATTTTTTATATAGAATTTAATGAAAACTATACTCGATATATGTATCAAACAATAAAATCAATAATCACAAATCAATAAAATTATATAAACAACTAAAAATACATCGTCCATGCATCATGTGGGCAACCATACAATATGATAATGTAAGGGAGATAACTTTGTTTGTAGATACCCATTTCAAGCACGTTACCGAGGAACAATAGTCTAGAGAAAGTGAGGTATTTAAAAGAGTACATCAGATAAAGATGCATCTTTGAAATAGAGTGAAAGAGAGAGCAGGAAGAAACATACGAAGAATTCATAGGTTCCCATGCTGAGAAACTTAGCTCAGTTTATTTGTTGAACAAAAGTTTAATACTTTGAGTGTTTTAGTCGATTGCCTAGTATATATAAAAACAACACATAGTCACTTACCGCCATTGGTTACAAAGACAAAGAGATAATGCAAGTGCATTATTAGTAATATATCCGACAATTCCCAAGGATCTTTATTTCAGTCAAAAGAACAATAGTAATAATAAACACCATTCTCGGAAGAACGAAGAATATGAGGGAACTTGCAGCAAAGTGGTCTACAAATAGAAGTGTTCGATACCACTCTGTATGAGTCTTCTACCATTGAAATGGGTCCTGGGATTTGATAGAAGAGGTCTCCCACAACGCATGAAACATGCAAAGTGACCCCACAAACATCGCATGTATAGAACCATATCTTTGCGTCTACCTTTTTTTTCACACACATCACACCAGTAATCGCCATCCACATTGTTGTCATTATATGACAAGTAAAGAGGATGATCATCGTACCTTTGCTTCATAACTTCCCTTGGTAAAGTAGCGAACCTGAAATGCAAGCTAAATTCACACTCATCAGAACATAACATATGCCTGAACATGTGTGGTTGATAACTTGTAGTTGTGTCGCAAGCATCACACTTAGAGTTGCATATCGACTTGTAGTATAAAGGATGCGGATGAATTTCGTGGGAAAATGGTTCAAATATTGAACCGCATCGTACATCCATAACTTGATCATCACGAGCTATATACGCAAAACCAGTGAAATATTGGAGACAAAGAGTACACTCTTTTCTTTCGCGGAAGAATCCTTGCTATCGCTTGTGTGTAGAGTGAAGGGTATATTGCACAAAACATGCCTTTTCTTCCTAGGCATAACAGCACATGCTTGATGTATAATGAAACTGCATTGCTCACAATTATAGAACGGATCAGTATTGATCTGGAAGACGCATGCTTCACAAAGCTTGCTTTCGTGGAGAATCCTACCATTCTTGTTGAGTATTAAATTATGATCCTGACTCATGTGCTTTATTGTGTTCTCGTCATTCACTTCAAATGGTGGAATTTCTTCTTCTTCGAAGTGTTCCTTCTAGTTCAACCATATCCCATACATCTTTTCTAGTTGCACATAACGAATGAACGACATAATTGGGACATTTCGAGCAAGAGTAAGCCCCGTAGAACCCATCCACCGTTTTACGACAAACTCCGCAGTTTCGATTCCCATGTCCGAGATGCCAAGTGTATGAGACGCGATGATCATGACGGTTGATGTTTATGATGCGGGGTAAGTCGATACACTGCCTATAAATCATAAAATTGCATTGAAGACAAAAATAAGGGCTTCGGTCGCCAGAGCCGGCCAAGAGGCCAAGGAAGCGAAGCATTGGCTTGCGGCCGTACATAATAAATATAAAATTTCGGCCATTTTCAGTAAAAGTTTTCCTTAGGCTAGTGGTTAAGTTGTACTAAAATTAACACTACCTCTCAGGTTCGATCCCCATGAGCTGCAATTAGTTTTTTTTTTCTTTTTTTTTGCCTTGTAGCCCTAAAGAGTTGAGCGCCGGCTCTGTCGGTCGCCTTTGATCCCACAAGCATTGCATGTAAAATCGAGAATTCTTGGAATGAGGTGAAGTTGATGCTCGTGGGTCGTCGGACTAACAACAACAAGTGGTGGGGGGTTTCCCTCACATGACATGCATATGCTTACGTTACAAACATCACAGTGGTAAAGCTCCACTTTTTGGTGTTGATGTAAATTGTTCATTTCTCTGTTAAAGAGTTCATCCTGATACTTTATCCCACAAAGAAGGCATCTATTGTCGGCGTAACTGGGAGCTCCAAGTTTGAGATTTTTGAGGGATGGGATCTGTGGTTTGCATCTGGAGCAAGAAGGACTTCTAGGAAAGTCGAATGAATGTATAGATTGCACTGACGAGATTCGTAATAAAGTTTTTTTACCATCAAGGCTAATTACAAACTTACACTCTCTGCAATCGACATATCCCGAAAGCCCTGATACTTTGGAAGGTTCAAGTGGATGTTCATGCACCTTATGATTCTCAATAGAAGAGATCCGTGCACAAACCAAATGCAAACTGAAGTCACATATTGAACAAGAATAACCAAGCCACACGTATTTCTTACAAACAGGACATGACTTATAGCCAGGAGTTTTCATGAAAAGCTTGAGAGGATGCTCAGGGTGGGCATGGTGGCTGATCTCGGGTTTTGACTCAGTGCACTCCTTATGGAACACCTTATCACACCCCAACTCATTGCAACGATAACCTCCATAAAAGTAACCTTCACGTGAGCACCCGGCACATCGGCCATCATAGAATCGAGCAAAACGTAACAAAGGATGTTTGTGAACCCGTAGCTCCACCTGTTCCATGTTGGATTTACTTCCAAATCAAAGCCCCAACCTCTCTTCTCTAGTGATCTCAATGTGGTTATCAAGAAAATGGATTTTTTTCTTTTTTCTTTGACAAATCATATTGATAACTTAAGTAAAATAGTTTAAATATATCCGTATATTTTAAATTATCACCAGGCAACTTGAAAAAGATTCTTCTACCGATGAGACCAGAGAGAGAGAGAGACAGCTAAGTCTGACCATGTTAATCGATAAATTCCGAGTTTAATTCATTAACAATACCCAATAATACTGTTATTAAAAATCATTGGGTCCTAAACTCCTAATCATACGGTACTCTGCCCAAACTACTACTACTTTAGTCTTATGTTAAAACGTCTACTATTTGAATTATCTCCCACTTGTGCGAATCCTATGTTTGTGACGAATGTGTGTTATATTTGGCCGTTATTAAATTGTTATATCTTTCTAGAATTTTGCTAGAGCAAACTAATCCAAAACGGCAAAACCATCGATCTGTTGCTATGATGAAGCTGTTTTGGTGATAAGTTTGATATGGTTGGTTCACGTAGGAGAAACGCATAAGATAAAGAACCGCTGCTTAACAAGCCCGATAGCAACAACAACAAAGTACCATAAGACTCAATTTATTACTGCTTTTGGACGAATCTGTACCATAAGACTCAGTTTATTACTGCTTTTGGACGAATCTGTGCTAAATTTGGATAGATTCAGGTTTGTTGTATGAAAGAATTTTAATGGAACACAAAAACCAGCTTGATGAACTTGCCCCTGCAGTTCTCTCCATAAGGTTTTTTCATCATCATAGTTTGCTAACGCCACAGATAACTATAGAAAACCACAGATACGACTGCTGATAATTAGTATCTAGAGAACCCTTTGTTTTTTACTAAGCATCCATGAACAGAAGCATCCTGCAGTATGATTCTGATACATACATATGAAGTATATATACACTTTAAAGAGGATTTGTATTTCTGAGATGTGAAAGAACAGAGAAAGAAAAGAAAACAGAGCAAAAAATTTGGGTTTCAGAACCAAGACAGCAAAAGTGTGTGGCAGAGATGATAACCATGTAAATATATATGTATAGTTGCATTTGCAACTCTGGAGACTACTTAGGAGTTTCAGAATTATCTGCCACCAACATCCATTGTCGCCTTTTCTCCTCCCTTTCTTTCCGTAAGACTTGAATCAGGGTTAAGGACTGCAAAGGCATATGAGAGAATTGTGACGATTAACACTTTCACAGACAGAGATCTCAAGAAAAATTGAAACATGGAAACTGCTACACAAACTCTTAAAAAGCTCTCTGACTCAGCTAGTCAGCTGTACATCAAATGAGGCGCTATTATCATAATTCTATTTATAACAAACATGAGATTCGATGAAAGCTAGCCATGGACTTATTATGAGATGCAAGAACTTTTACTACGATATTGCGGATGAAACTGATATAGCTAGCTGAGTTTATGAAACAAAGAGTAAGAGAAAAACTCAAATCTATACCTCTTTCTCTTCAAAAGAACCGCGGCCTCCGATCCACAGGCTTAAGAATTTGGAAAGAGCACATTAAACTTTCGTCAACACTCATCAATGCACCCGCATTGTCAAATTCACCACAGTAGTTTGGAGCAGAAAACATAGTCACAAGCTGTCTATCAGCAAAGAACTCATACCCATCCTCTACAACCTGTGGGAACATTATAGGTTCTTGAGCTCAGATTTCATATCCCTAATAAACTAGAGGAAACATATATACAAATGTACTAACCTGGTGGGCACGACAGACTAAATCCATATCGTTCTTTATTAGAAACTCAGCAACTTTGTCAGCGCCAAAAGTGTAGGAGACGCCGCGATCATTCATCCCCCAGCCACTGACGTCTTTACTAGGATCAGACCAAAGAAGGTCACAAAGCAAACCAGAGTCTGGAATATCAGTTGGACGCTCTATGTTCTTAATCTGTTCCACATTGGTCAAATCGGGAGAAAGTCCACCGTGCATACAAAGTATCTTTTCATCTATGACAGCTGCCACAGGGAGACAGTTAAAAGTGTCTGTAAATACTTTCCAGAGCTTCACGTTGAATCTTCGTTTACATTCGTCATAGAATCCGTAGATTCTGTTAATAGACGCACACTCATGGTTTCCTCTTAAGAGAAAAAAGTTTTCAGGGTATTTGATCTTGTAGGCAAGCAGAAGACAAATAGTCTCCAAACTCTGCTTCCCGCGGTCAACGTAATCCCCTAAGAATAAGTAGTTTGCTGCAGGAGGGAAACCACCATACTCAAAAAGCCTCAATAAATCTGAGTATTGACCGTGAATATCACCTGAAACAATACAAAGAGAAAAGGTACAGATCAACCTAGTTATTCACCGGAACCATCACAAAAGATATTTCAGCTGAAGAGAAACGAATATAGCAGCAAGCGAATTTGCTAATATCGAAGCAATGCGTTTTTGCCAAGAAAAAAAAAACAAAAATGAACTTGCTTTCTCTTTACAAAACCGTGCAAATCTCCAAGAAACTGAGACTACCAATCGCGCTTAAAGACAAATGTTACATATCAACCTAGGAATCCATAGGAACCATAAATAATCAACCATGAGTAAATAAAAGCAAAGAAACCAATGCACTTTCGCCAGAAAAGATTAAGAAGAACTTGCTTCCTCTCGCATGACCGTATAAGCTCTATAACCAATACCACACTAATGAATAACCAGATTCTCTCAGGCAGGTTCCAAGCATCCATGAACAGGGCAAGCCAAACAAACACATCCATCATCAATTGGTAAAAACACTTAGTTTCAAGGACTAATTTCTCCCCCACCTAACAAACATTCTTTAACCTCATGACGTCCAATTCTAATGACCTTATTAATCTCCTCTACTTTTCTTTCTTACAAGATTAGCTGCTGCAATTAATGACCTTATCCCTCTCTCTCTCTCTCGCTTCCCATTATACATTCCAACATAACTTCAATTCTATTCGTTTCTATTCCCACGAAACTAAACTCATCTCCTCCAAGAAAAGTGTAAACTCTTTCGGTAAAACAATGTAAATACGAGAAAAGCAAGATCATACACAATCATGAAATATCTCAGATCCCAAAGCGAACAAACAGACAAAAACCAAATCGAGAGAGAAAGTTAAATACCGCAGATCTTAACAGGGGCAGCGAGCTCAAGAAGACAAGGCTGCTGAAGAAAAATCTCTTTAGAGACGAAGCAAAGCTGTCGGATCTCAGACTCGTTGAGCATAGCTTGCTTCGTCGTGCCACCAGCTTTAGGGTTTCTGTAATCAAGTAAACGCCTAATGATATCGTCGAGAACATCAGGTTCCATGCTTCCCTGACCTCGTTGTGGCATTCAACTCACTAACCCACCTTCCAAGTTTCAATCTTTCCGATTGGATTCGGATTCGATCGCCTAGAAAAAGAAAAAATATAAAATTTTCAAAATCTGAACCCAAAAAAGGTGTCGCCTTTTTAAATTAATCTATCTTCCAGATTTCTGATTTTGTTGTTTATTCTTTATTACAACAAGGTAGTTTCTCTGATGGGTGCGTTTTCCGAAAACGATTTGGTAATCTCTCCATTGGGCAAGGAACCTATTTGCCTTTACTCTGTTTTTATGCACTTTAGGGTTATAAAACTATCTAAAACAATAAATATTTTTTGCTGCAGATTTTGCTCATACATGCTTTTTAGGAAGTTTTTACGTTTAATGCACTGATTTTAATATTAATACCAAAAAATTTAAAATTAAATTAAGATAAAGATTAAAAAAAATGAAAAAATCTTTCTATCTCATTCAAACAAAAATATTTAATTCCTTTATTTGATATATTTTGATAAAAATTATATATGATTGATTACAGTAATAAAATATTATCTCATAAAAAAATTTTAAATTAGTACTAAGGAAAAAAAATAAATTTCAGATACACAATTTTTTAAAATATAAAAATCAATTGTGTTATAAAATCAAATCTAATAAAAAAAATCATATATTTAATTTGATGTCCAGGCGAGGCAAATCAAACTGATGACCTCACATATCCTAAATCATTTTCTTTGACCACCAGAAAAACGAAACAATTTTATAATCATGAATTTAACTCGTTTTCATATTTAATTGATCGCTACCACTTATGTTTTCGTGTATTTTATTCAATGTTTTCTTATTCTTCATATTCTTTCTTGTCATTTTTATTGTCAAATTTTGTGTTAATTGTTCATCGTAAGTTTTACCGTTTGGTTTTTCGTTATACTCTTTTTCTTCTTCTTCCTCGTCAACTTCTTCACATTAATCCACTGAAAAACTTTTTTTTAGACTATCACACAACTTGTTAACCCATCAAACTCCAAGAACAAAATCATTTCTTTTCTCGTAAAATTTGTGAAATTCATGATTACCATCATAGTCAACACATACACCCAATTATTGAAAATTTTATCCATATATTTATTTGGTTTTAGATCCACGCGTTTAGAAACTTCTCAAACCAAAATCCTTACTTGGTTTATAATATTTTAAAAACATAATAAAATATACTAATAATTATTTATTTAATATGAATCATATGATATATAGAAATATGAGTACAGTATAAGAACATATTAATTATAAGTAAATAATATCAATTATAATATATCATCAAATAATATCAACTGTATCATATTATCAAATAAAAAATAATTGTAACCGTATATAACAGTAACCGCTTGAACCGTAACCGTATTTAAACGTAGCCGTTTAACCGTTTGTTAAACGGTTCTGGTTAAGGTTATAAAAATTTCTAACCATAACTGATGGTTAATAAACCTTAACGGTGACAACCGTAACCATGGTCATGCCTATGTATAGCTAATAAAACATGTGTGTTTATCGTCCATCTTTCTTCTTTAAACCTCAAAATTTGACTCAAACATCAAATTAAAGTCTTGCGATATCAATCCTTCTTCCTTAGACCCAAAAATAAATAATTAATGAAAGAATATCAACTCATCTATAAAATCATACACAAAATATGTTTTACAGCTCATAAGAAATAAAAAGCACAAATGTAGATAAATAAGATAATTTATGTTTTGCATCAATATTTATAATATTTTAAACTTTTAAAAGGTTTCGAAATATAAAATTTGAACCTTTTAAAAATTTTCAATATTTATAATATTTTAAACTTTTAAAATTTAAAACTTATAATATTTAAAAAAAAATTAAAAGCTAAGAACTTTTAAAAGTTTCAATATTTATAATATTTTTTTTGAAATTGTTTAAAGTTTTAATTTGTTCAAATAAAAAACCAGATCAAACCAAATAAAACTTTTAAACTTGGACGCCTCATAAATCAAGCTTTCCTGCTCATTCGTTGTTGGAAGCATATTAATCTTATTTATACTGGTTCTGAACCATTGTCTAAAAAATTTGTAGCCGATGTGGGATATTGTGCTTAGTTATCTGATTACCATAAATTTAAAATTTCTAGGTTTTGAACCCAGCGTGGGTTTAATTGATATATTTTGATGAAAATTATATATAATTGATGACGGTAATAAAATATTATTTTATAAAAAATTCAAATAAGTATTAAGGAAAAAAATTAAATTTCAGATACACATTTTTTAAAAATATAAAAATCAGTTGTGTTATAAAATCAAATCTGATAAAAAAAATCATGAATTTAACTCGACGTCGAGGTGAGGCGAATCAAACTGATGGCCTCACATATCCTAAACAATTTTTTTGACCACCAGAAAAACAGAAAAAATTTATCATTATGAATTTAACTCGTTTTCATATTTAATTGATCGCTATGACCTATGTTTTCGTGTTTTTATTCCATGTTTTCTTATTCTTCATATTCTTTCTTGTCATTTTCATTGTCAAATTTTGTGGTAATTGTCATCGTTACTTTTACCGTCTGGTTCTTCGTTATACTCTTTTTATTCTTCTTCTTCGTCAACTTCTTCACATTCTTCCACTGAAAAATATTTTTTTTAGACTACCACACAACTTGTTAACCCATCAAACTCCAAGAACAAAATCATTTTTTCTCATAAAAATAAAAAATAAGATAAAAATAAAAAATTAATGAAAGAATATCAACTCATCTATATAATCATACACAAAAAATATATTTTACAGCTCATAAGAAATAAAAAGCACAAACGTAGATAAATAAGATAATTTATGTATTACATCAATATTTATAATATTTTAAAATTTTAAAAGGTTTCGAAATATAAAATTTGAACCTTTTAAAAAGTTTCAATATTTATAATATTTTAAACTTTTAAATATTAAAAATTATAATATTTAAAAACTTTTTAAAAGCTAAGAACTTTTAAAAGTTTCGATATTTATAATATTTAAACTTTTAAAAATTTCAAATATTCTAATATATTTTTTGAAACTTTTTAAAGTTTTAGTTTGATCAAATAAAAAAACTGGATCAAACCGAATAAAACTATTAAACTGGGACGCTTGATAAATCAAGCTTTCCTGCTCATTCGTTGTTGAAAGCATATTAATTTTATTTATAATGGTTCTGAACCATTGTCTAAAACATTTTTAGCTGATGTGGGATATTGTACATAGTTCTTTTATTTCCATAAATTTAAAAATTTTCTATTTCTAAAAAATTCTGGAAATTTAAAAAATGTTAATGAATGACATGTCAAATCCTGATAGGATGTTTAAAATAATTCTTAATATAGAAAATTCTGCAAATTTTAAAAAATGTTAATTAGTGACATGTCTAATCACAACTGAATGTTTTAAATCCTATGTGGAAGCCTTTAGGAGCTTATAACTTCTACTTTTTATTATTATAGATTTGAATTTATATTTAAATTATCTTGAATTATTCTATAATACATTTAGTTAATAAAAATTGTGCTTTTCCTGCATATGATTAATATATATTTTAAAAACGGATATATATTACTCAATAGATGAATAAAAAATACGGGTACAATATCCCACATCGCCTAAAAAATTGGACAACAGTTCAGAGTCATACTATAAAAGAGACCAAAATGATTCATAATACAGATGAGTAGAAAGCTTGATTTATCATGCATGGTTTATTCCTGTTCTTTATGTTAAAAAATTTTAAAAGTTAAATATTATAAATATTTATATTTTTTTTAAGTTAAACTTTATAAAATCTTAAAAATATTTTAAATATTTCAACTTGTAAAAAAAGTTAGAAGACCTTTAAAATATTAATAATATATTTAAACTTTTACGAAACTTCAAATATGAGAAATACTCAACCGTTTTAAGAATTCCAAGTATTATAAATATTCAAACTTTATAAAAAAGCCAATCTTATAAAATGTAAATGGTTACAACCTTAATAAATAACATATCAACTCAATCTAATATTTATAATAAAAAACAATAAATATTCAAAGTTAAGATTATATAGTGCGAGTTAAAATATCTCGAGACGAAGTTATATAGCGGGACGGGTTTTGTCGATATTTATATAAATTTAAAATATCATTAATTTGGTGTTAAACGGGTAAAACATCATTTCAATATTTTGTTAACACTATCGATATCCGAGAATAGACATATTTAATTAAATTAATTAATAAATATTATGTAAAAAATAAATTATATTGCAGTATTATATGGTCTAAACTTTAAACGATAAAATTATTAATTATTATATAATTATAACATATTTAACCAACAAATACAACTTATTTATTAGTTATAAATAATTTTTCCCGCAGTGTATCGCGAGTCCTAATCTAGTTTCAATTATATTTAACTTACAAAACATCCATTTAACACACAAAAAAAAACTGTAAAACTAAAAAATAATTTTATATGATTAATAATTTATCTATATATACATATTTAACCAATATTGTTAAAAATTTAACCCTACTATCATGACATACTACAAAAAAATATCATTACATTTTAATTTATATATAACTAGATTAGGACCCGCTCGATGCACGGGTTTTGAAAATGTCTGCTACTCCTTCTTCGGTCCCTTATAGATTGATGTTTTGACATTATCACACATATTAAGAAATAATTTAATTTTTTATGGACAACATCAATCTTTTAGGGACAACAATATATCATAAAACATCAATCTATTAGGGACAGAGGGAATAAATAAAATTTTGAAAGAATATATTAAGATTTTTTATAAATAAAATATATTTTCTATAAATAAATATGTAAATATTCTTAATTAAAGATATGTTTTTACTTTAATACACTAATTTATAGTTTTATTTTTTAAAAATATTATTAAAATTATTACAATAATCTAAATCTATATTATCAGTCACCAAAACTTTTTTCAAACAATAATCATTACAAATATTATTACAATATGTCAAACTCATGACCAAGCAGAGGAGTAGATAGTCAACCAAATACAAATATTGTCAAATTTAAAAAACGTTCCGCAAATTATTCATGTTTTACATGGACATAACCCATTAAAACGTCATCTTATTAGAATCCACGAACAATTTTACTTTATGTTTTACCACTAAAAAATGTTCTTACATCCAAAAATATTTTATTGTTAAAGTTTGGTCTTATCACCACATATAAAATGACTTTGTGAACAAATTAAACCAATTTTTGTTCATTTACTTTCAATTTGACGTAGTTCTTTTTCACCACTAAAATTTGTTTGTGACAGTTTGTATAACCACTAAAATATTCTTTAAAATTGTTTACTCAAAAAATATTGTGGATAAAAATAAAAAAAAGATATACACGATTGCAATGAGTTCATGACCAACCCACTAAAATTTGAGAAATTCAAAGATAGTTAACTTGATATAATAAAAATTAAAATTAAAAAATATAAGCACGATGATCTATGAGTCTTAGATAATTTAGAGATATAAAATATAAACAAAAAAAACAATTTAAAAATACTACAACATTAAAAATATTAAGAAAAAAAATATTGATCTTACATATCCTTAACCAAAGAAAAAAATTCAAAATAATATAAAAAATATATTTTAATATCATCACAAATTTCTAATAAGAAATCAAATTTAACTAACTAATATAACTAAAATATAAAAATATTACAACTTAATTAAATTAAAATCTTAAAAAGAAAGAATTAACAAATATTGATAGTTCGTGGATTTTTTTTACAATAGGTTTATAACTTTTCTTTTTAATTTTTAGTTTTTTTTAATGTCAACATCTTATTAATACAAGTAATGTGTGTCACGATCTTTTTAATGAGTAACTTTATTTTTTAATAACTATTGATCTGACATATCCTTAACTAATGAAATAAAATTCAAAATAATATAAATAAAATCATCACGAAATTATAATAAGCAATCAAATTTAACTAACTAATATAACTAAAATCTAAAAATATTACAACTTAATTAAATTAAAATATTAAAAAGAAAGAATTAACAAATATTGATAGTTAGTGGATTTCTTTTTTACAATAGGTTTAGAACTTTTACTTTTTAATTTTTAGTTTTTTTTAGTTAGTGGATGTTTTTTTACAATAGGTTTATAACTTTTTCTTTTTAATTTTTAGTTTTTTTTAATGTTTTAGTAAATTTATTATTGACACATGTCAACATCATATTAATACAAGTAACGTATGTCACGATCTTGTTAAAATTGATCTGACATATGCTTAACTAATGAAATAAAATTCAAAATAATATAAAAATATATTTTAAAATCATCACGAAATTATAATAAGAAATCAAATTTAACTAACTAATATAACTAAAATCTGAAAATATTACAACTTAATTAAATTAAAATATTAAAAAGAAAGAATTAACAAATATTGATAGTTAGTGGATTTCTTTTTTACAATAGGTTTAGAACTTTTACTTTTTAATTTTTAGTTTTTTTTTAATGTTTTAGTATATTTATAATTGACACATGTCAACATCTTATTAATACAAGTAACATGTGTCACGATCTTGTTAATAAGTAACTTTGACATCAAGCTTTATATAATAAGATAGCAATCCGAATAAATGTCACCAAAAGTTGTGTCTTTTCGTTCGTGCCTTTTGGATAATTTCCAAAAAAATCTATAGAAATTATAAATGGTGTGTTTTACAAAAAGTTGTGATTGTTCACTAGAAAGGTTTTTTTTAAAAGTTGCAACTGTTCATTTTAGAGTTGTGTTTATTCGAATATTCATATCTTTTGAAATCTATATATATTTGTCTGTTTGAACTATTTTCATTTTTTTGCTATGACACAAAATAATATAAAATTTCAATCTCAACAGTTTTTACAGCTTTCTGAATTATTCTCTAGAATTCATTCTTTTAAAAGTAAAGAAATTCGTCCAATTCTTGATTTAACAAAAGACTTTTGGAATGATGAATCTAATTTATTTCAATAGTGATGGATTAATTTTGGCACAAGTAAATAATGAAAGGAAATGTTGTTAAATAAAAATATAGGTTATCCTCAAAATAAAAAAGGAAAGAAATGTAATTTCAATAGTGATGGATTGATTTTGGCACGAGTAAATAATGAAAGGAGATGTTGTTAAATAAAAATATTGTCAAATAGGGTTTTATGTGCTGTTGTGCTATATAACTTACACATAACGCACACCTTGAGGAACACATAAATGTTAAATTTGCATTGTTAAAAAGAAATCATGAGGAGATTACCTTTGCATCTCCTAGACGAGAAGGATTAATTTTGACAAACAAAATATGTACAAACAAGCTTCCAAGTTCCGACCTTTCTCATATTTTGATTTCGTATTAGGCCACACATTTTGGGAAGCTACCAAACTCGATGACCTAGTTAATTTAATAACTAACTAAGAGGGGGTTAATGTTTCTATGATTTTAATGGATTTGGAAATCCAAACAAAAATCATGTGTTATTCAATCATTGATTTTAAAATACTTATCAAAATTATGTGTTATTGGTTCTATGATTTATAAATTCTTGTTAAAATACCATGTTATTCATTTAATGATTTGTTTTTGGATTTCAAAATCCACATTATGTTTTAAATGGATTTGAATGGATTTGAAAGTGTAAAATAAAAGGATTCAAATACAAGGATAAAACATGTTATTTCAAAATCCATGTATTTTGATTTTTCGATTTACAAATCCATATGAATTTAGAATTCATCTCTCCAATAACACCCCCTAAGAAACCTTTATATATTGGTTTATAAAACTGTTTAAATATTTTCGAAATTATTTAATAAAATTATCTAATATATTTAATTTATTAGTCATAAATCTTATGAAACAATAACAAACTATTTATAAAAATTATAAACCTTAATTTTATTTATAAAACTAAGATTAAATATTTGCATCCCTAAATCTTTTAATAATGACATATATATTTTAAAACTAAGATACAACATTGCTTATATTTTTAAAAATATAAATATTATATATAATTTATTAAATATTTTTCTTATTACACATCGATGCAGTGACATCTTATTAAAATCTAAAAAATTAAAAATGTTATATTTTATTTAATATAGTATATACAAAAAAAAAGGTTAAATTGAGATTTCTAAACAGTTTCAATACGGGTTTTATTTTATTTTCTGGATTTTACCAAATTTATATAATTCAAGGATTTGAACATAATATCATGTCCGAAAATGAGTTAAAATCAAAGTATGAAACTAAGTAAATTAAATGTAAAAGATTATAAAGTGTATTGAATAAATCAAATAAAACTTTGATTGTTATTTTATAACTAACAAATTATAGTAAAGTTTACACAAATATTTTCCTGTGCTATAACTATCTGTAACATTATAATTCTTATGTTATTTTACTGAATAAAAATTCACCTAAATATTTTCGTGTATAACATTTTGGAATTTTATTTAAAACCATAGTGGTAAGAAATTATTGAAAAGACCTCACACGTTGACTATATAAAATTTTCCACGATTTATTATTATTCTGTATTGCATGCAATTGTTTAGTTTCGCAAGTTGGCTACGATGACGTTTCTTTCTCGGTTTCTCCATCACCCCTTTTTATCACTGATTATGATGATTATGATGATGATGATGATGGTTTGGTCGGTTTTAAAACAACTAGAAATGAGCTAGTGTGTAAAATAAAGAAATGATTCTGGAACTAGATACATTGGTAAGACATGAATCAATGATTAAATCGGAGACAGAAACAAAAAACTTTATAAACCAGAAATGAGGAGAACACACCAACGGCGAGAAGAATCAAGTATATAATAGTACTAACAAGCTTTACTGACTAATCTCACAAGCTTTAACTGAACACAAACACGCAACAGAAGAGTAAATCAGACAGAAGTATTCTACATAGTCTTTGCATAGTTACGTTTCATCAGCCAAAACTTGGAAAGAAAAAAAGCCAGTGAAAAACAAAAGTTTTGAATCTTTGAAGAGTGAACAAGCGGAACAACCCCGTTTACCTTTAGCTTTAAGAAGAGCAACATGCTCGTTTCGCGCCTCCAGATGTGTCATCAACGTTAATCGTAGTTCCTTGCCCAGGGATTGCCGAGTTAGCTGCTGCTGCTTCTTGTGCAGCCAGTGCCTTTTTGCTTACGATATGGTAGATCTCTCCTAAGATGGTCTGAAACGCTTTCTCAACGTTTGTAGCTTCAAGAGCTGATGTCTCCAGGAAAGAGAGACCTTCCTTCTCGGCCAAACTCTGACCATCTTCCTCAGCAACGGATCTCAAGTGGTTCAGATCAGATTTGTTCCCAGCCATCATGATCACAATGTTGGAATCAGCATGGTCTCTCAGTTCACGCAGCCACCTCAAGACATTGTCAAAGGTCTGTCTCTTGGTAATATCGTACACAAGAAGTGCACCCACTGCGCCTCTGTAATAAGCACTGGTGATAGCCCTGTACCTCTCCTGACCTGCAGTATCCCAGATCTGGGCCTTAATTGTCTTTCCTTCCACCTGTGTATCCATAATACATTCGCAGTAACAACCAGTTAGATCTCAAGAACTGAAGCATCTCAAAAATTTACTAATGTTTCAACAATCAAAAGTTAAGACCATATATTTTATGGAGCCATCTTAGTCACATTAACCACAAACATTTTTAACGCATCTGTCTGCATACAACTACACAAGCGTATAGCATAATTCTTTTCTCAAAAAATTTATCAGTTGACTTTAAGAGAGTATAAAGGTGGACAAGGTCACGCATGACAGATGACAACAATGATCAAGATATACAATGAAATTATTGAAGACAAGCTGTGAGAATCTTTTCAATTTGCCCCTCACGACCATCCACTTATAGCCTTAAAATTGAGAAAAGCATCTGTCATGACTCAAGGCCAGCACAACTAAGATTCTCTCTTGAATAAAAATTCTTAACAAGACAAAAGGAGAAATCAATACACTTTAGTAGCTGAGAAAAGAACTGGATTCCATATACTCTCAAAACAGTGTACTCTTCAATCTTAAGAAACGAAATAACTGAAAAAAAAACTGTATTGAGGACAAGACCTTTCACCCGAATTCCCCATATCACAGGACCATATAAGATGCAACTCTAAAGAAACAAAACAGACTTATATTAAACACCTGAATTCTACAATACTCTAAAGGAGTCATGAAGCTACAAGCAAAAACCAATAGAGAGTAGGAACCTTCATGGACAATAGGATAAAGCAGATTACACCTTTAAGACTCTAAACATCACCTAAAATCACTATCTGTTCAAATCTTCTCTGATTCTAACAGCAAACAATCCGAATTATAGTCCCAACACAGGTGTACTTGAAGAAAGAAACAGCGAAATAAAGTTAGAATATCACCTGAGTAGTTCTGGTGGCGAATTCAACACCAATGGTGGATTTAGATTCCAAGCAGAACTCATTCCTGGTGAATCTAGACAAGATGTTAGATTTCCCAACACCAGAATCACCGATCAACACGATCTTAAACAAATAATCATATTCCTGATCTACTCTATGCGTCATTTTCTCCCTCTCTCTCTCTCTCTCTCTCTCTCTCCGATCTCGCAATCAAACCCTACACATTCGAAAAAGAGAACCTTTTGTCAGTGATTTCCATAATCAAACCCAGATCCAACGAAATTAAGAAGAACCCACAAAGTAAATCACAAGAGGAAAGACGATTCGTGTAACCTTTTTCGCAAAAATGGCGGATGAATCGAGAGAAGAAAAAGAAAAAAAAAATCGAATTTTTCAGATCTACAAAGAAAGAAACTTTGAGTGAGAGAGGCTTTTAACTTTAGTTCTCTCTCTCACAATCAATGGTGGAAGATGAAAAAAAAAAAAAAAATTAAATATGTCCTGACGAACTGTTTGTTTCAATTTGCTTGTTGGGGGCTTCGTCTTCTTCTTCTTCTTCTTATTCTCGAGGGAGAGAGATGAGGAAAGCAATAAAAGTGAATTATACGTATCTGTGTCAGGGGATAGAAACGACGTCGTCTTTGAGGGAAAAGACAAAAGCTTCAGTTACTTTGCCTATGTGGCAACTAATGATTTGTAAGCAGGCTGGCAAAAAGTAAGAGCATGTTCCAAAGGGGTATATTACAATTGGAAAAAGTATTTATAATTTCCGATTAATAAAGAGCAATGATTGTATTTGTGAGTGTTGATAATAAACTTAATAAGCCAAATTGAATATGAAATTGTGGAACAAGTTCAATAGAAGAGGTAATAATGAAATGAGGAGGTCATCATGAAGTAATTTTGTCAACTAAATTGGCTGCTTTTTAAAAAAAATCACTGCATAATTACATGGATTAGTAGAAGCAAAAACAGTAAACAAAAGTACAAATAACCTTATTAGTAAACTTTTTTGTTTTTGGGGTCTTTTTGGCTACATGTATCTTCTTTCTTTGGTTTACTAACAAGATACTTTTTTTTTTTTTTGGACAACACTAACAAGATGCTTATTAGTTATTTTGTTGACTCTATGTGCTTCTACTAATCCATGTAATTAGCCAGTGATTTTGTTGATATTAATTTGCTTTCTAAATGGAACTTCACTATAATTATTAAGAATATAATTAGTTACAACATATTTAAACTAATATATCTATTAGACATAGAGAGTGTGATCAAAGTTGTAACTTGTAAGAGAGAATCATAGCCATAATAAACACTTTTTTTGGTAAAATTCTTGATTTCATTGGAACATATTTATTACCTCTCTTTAAAGGTTAGACACGTTGTCCGGAAGAGCAATTAATTAAAAACATTAGCGTGGCGGATATTTCGTTCATGTAAGGTCAAACTCTATGAACCTGCCTCACATGATTAGGCTGCCATAATAAACCGAATTTAGGATTATATACTGTATTTTAAATTTGCACAATACTCATTTCTAGGCATAATAAAATTAATTTTAAAAAAATATTTCCATTTGTTTGTCCATTTAAGTGCTATTAAATATTAATAAGAACTACACTGTTATTGTTTATAAACTTATATATTATTCTTTTTTTATTTGTCAACATTTATATATTTTTCTTTTTGTCGTATAAAGTGAGAAATTATATATACCAAGTCAAAGGAGAGGTTATTTCTTTCTGTTTAAATATTTTCTGTATTCATGAACAACAACTAAAGGAGAGAAAATAAAAGAGGATACAAGGAATAGTGGACCAAGAAAGTAGAAACGGTAGCAAATTGCCAAATTAAACGTTATAATCGAAGCCATTAATAACGAAAATACATTATATATATTGCCATTAATATATATTAGTAATTAGAGAAAGAGAATCTTAAAAGACTTTGACTGCATTCTTAGACCAATGTACATAATCTCTTCTTATAAATAATTCCTTTCATTCTCACAAACAATCTTATAAAAAAAATATCATTTACTTATATCAATTAATTATGACAAGACCTGCTCTCTCCTCTTGTCTATCCTCATGTCTCTTTGTCTTTGCCTTGCTTGTGAGTTTTGCCGCAGCAGCCGAAAATGAACAAGACAAACAGGTAATTGCACAAATTATCCTTTTTTAGTTAACATGGTCATATCATGGTTCTAATTATATGACTTATGAGCAACCCTGATGCTGATGCTGATGATATATCCGTAGGTGTATATTGTATACATGGGTGCACTCCCTGCTCGTGTTGACTACATGCCAATGTCCCATCATGCTAGTATTCTTCAAGATGTTACCGGAGAGAGGTGCAATGATTTAATCCAATTTTATAGATCAGAGTGTTTATGTGATTATATGTATATGGTTTCATGTCTATCGATCAAATTAAAATTCATAGATCCTCTAACAAATGATTCTTTTTTATCAAAGTTCGATCGAGGATCGTTTGGTTAGGAATTATAAAAGGAGTTTCAACGGATTCGCAGCCTGGCTAACCGAATTCGAAAGAGAGATACTAGCAAGTAAGTGTAATTAACTCAAATTACTAATCTTCTCTATACAATAACATTAACTCTATATGATTTAATTGTTTTGTTATTACTTCTTAGGTATGGACGAAGTTGTGTCTGTGTTTCCAAGCAAGATACTGAAGCTCCAAACAACGACGTCCTGGAATTTTATGGGCCTCAAAGAAGGCAAAAGGACAAAGCGAAACAATCTTGTAGAGAGCGATACAATCATTGGTGTTATCGACAGTGGAATCTACCCTGAATCGGACAGCTTCAGCGGCAAAGGCTTTGGTCCCCCTCCTAAAAAATGGAAAGGTGTTTGCGAAGGTGGCAGAAACTTCACTTGCAACAAGTATGAAACCCCTTAAACTTATTATACAATTGAAATGTGTTAGGATTTGATTTGTCAAATTTTAAGGTTGAAATGAATGTGAACGATCTGGTGGCTGTACACAGCAAGCTTATTGGAGCACGGTACTACACACCCAAACTAGAAGGGTTTGCTGAGTCAGCGAGGGACAACATGGGACATGGCTCACACACAGCATCCACGGCAGCTGGAAACGCTGTGAAGCACGTAAGCTTTTATGGACTCGGTAATGGAACCGTGAGAGGTGGCGTCCCAGCTGCTAGAATAGCGGTTTATAAAGTATGTGACCCTGGCGTCAATGGGTGCACCACTGATGGAATTCTAGCCGCATTTGACGATGCCATAGCAGACAAGGTAGACCTTATTAGCATCTCCATAGGTGGGGATAACGGTTCACCGTTCGAGGCAGACCCTATCGCTATCGGGGCTTTCCATGCCATGGCCAAGGGAATCCTCACTATAAATTCCGCAGGAAACAGTGGTCCACAACGTAGCACAGTCTCGAGCATTGCGCCTTGGATCTTCACTGTTGCTGCTAGTAATACAAACCGCGCATTTGTCACCAAAGTTGTTCTCGGGAACGGCAAGACAGTTGTCGTAAGTACCAAGAAACAAAATCATCATTCCTTTAAAACAACTTCCTCGTTTAACATTAATGCTTGTTGTGGAACAGGGAAGATCGGTAAACTCGTTTGAACTTAACGGAAGGAAGCACCCTCTTGTATACGGGCAATCAGCTTCAAGTAGTTGCGGTGATGCTTCAGCCAGGTAACTTCTATTCCAAGAAACATTTTATCTTTGTAAACTATTTTGGTCTTCACATAGCAGGTTTTAATGGTAAATGCTGTTTCAGGTTCTGCTCACCAGGGTGTCTAGACAGTAAACTTGTGAAAGGAAAGATTGTGTTATGCGATTCCCCGCAAAATTCAGATGTAGCTCAAGCTATGGGAGCCGTTGCATCCATTGTTAAGAGTCGCAATGGAGATGTGGCATTAATCTTCTCTTTTCCAGTGTCTATTCACTTGGAAGACGAATATAACACTGTCCTCTCGTATATGAACTCCACAATGTACAAACCCATCTCTCTGTTTTAATTTTACAACTAGTACTCCATCGTATAGCTCCATCTTTATTTCATTTTTATTTTTTTGGCCAGAAACCCCAAAGCAACTGTTCTGAAAAGTGAGACTATCTTTAATCAGAAAGCTCCAGTCGTTGCTTCCTACTCTTCTCGTGGCCCAAACACAATCATTCCTGATATCTTGAAGGTATATATAGAAACACAGAAGAGCTAAGTTTCTTCTAGTTGTCATTCTAACATTCTTATGTCTGATTAAATGATGAATTTGATTTTCAGCCAGATATAACAGCGCCTGGATCAGAGATCCTTGCTGCTTATTCTCCTGATGGCCCACCAAGCAAATCAGACACAAGACGTGTAAAGTACTCTGTTGATACAGGAACTTCAATGTCTTGCCCGCATGTTGCTGGTGTAGCCGCCTACCTAAGAACGTTCCACCCAAGCTGGTCTCCTTCCATGATCCAATCCGCCATCATGACTACCGGTAAGCAAAAATAAAATCACTCTGTCCTTGTTTTTTTTCTTTAAAACATAAGTTTCTTGTATTGCAAGAAAATTTAAAATACTCTGTTTTTGATGGGTTTCGTGTAGCTTGGCCAATGAGTGCATCTAGTTCTCCATTTAACGAGATGGCCGAGTTTGCCTACGGAGCGGGCCATGTCGATCCGATAGCTGCAGTTCATCCTGGACTCGTTTATGAAGCTACTAAATCCGACCACATCGCCTTTCTTTGTGGCTTGAACTACACCGGGAAGAACTTAAGACTCATTTCCGGTGATAGCAGCAGTTGCACTAAAGAACAAAGTAATTCATTACCCCGAAACCTAAACTATCCATCGATGACTGCTCAAGTCTCGGCGGCAGAACCGTTCAAACTGACTTTCCATAGAACAGTCACTAATGTTGGTATGGGTAACGGCACCTACAAAGCAAAGGTAGTGGGATCTAAACTCAACGTCAAGGTGTTTCCAGAAGTCTTGTTTCTGAAGTCCTTGCACATGAAGAAGTCCTTCAAGGTGACTGTTTCAGGCAAAGGTCCCGAAGCTGATCAAAATTTTGTGTCCGCACACCTGATATGGTCTGATGGTGTTCATTCTGTGAGAAGCCCCATTGTTGTTTATGCTACGAACTGATTAGTCAAAATTAGTTCTTGTCTCTAAACATTATCGCCAGTTATGATTGTTTATTTTACTTGTCATGATATGTTTGTTGTTTAGGAGGTTTCTAATTCGTTCACCCATTTAAAGTCAAAACATCTTTGTCGGATTTGCTTATTGGTTCGAAATTCAACATTGTTATATGAGAGTTTTGATTTAATTTGGATAACGATCAAATGTATCAACCATCTTAAAGTCTTACTAATCAGCGTGTTTTATGCATTTGAAATCTATCACTGTTAACAAAGAAGTATACATTTGTTTTTATTTAATTTTATATTAGTTTGATTTATTTTTAAATATAGTATTACGTGAGATAGAATTGTTCAATGTTAACCAAAATATTTGATTTTTTTTTTGTCAACCAAAATATTTGTTTCTTTGTACTTCAAAAAACATAAGAATCCTGAAAGTTTAGTAAAATAACAGAGGATTCTCTCCTAATTACAGAATTGATCGAATATGAAATTCAAATCTCTCGAAAGCACGAGATCTTACGTACAACTGTTCAGGAGCTTGATCTAAACAAGATCAGTAATGGATTTCTAACAAATATGGTGCCTAATAATATGTGTAAATTAGTTACAGAAATTATGCTATAAATGATCGCATATAGTACAGTCAAACATTAATTTTGATAAATCATAAATGTAGATAGTTAACATGGTCAAACCTATGAAATAATTTATTTATTTCTTTTTCTTAAACAATTTTTTGGTATATGTAAACAAATAAGCTTGTAGTTTGGATTCGAAAATTCAAAAATAAAGGAAATCAAGTCAATTATTCATTCTCTTATGCAAACTACATTTATTAGTTTCCATATTAATAAACACAAGTTTTATAACAATTGGATATTTAACGTGAACATCAGTAGAGAGTAAAATAATAACAACTAGATTATGACCCGCGGTATATCGCGGGACAAGTTTTTTTTTTTTTCCAACCAAACATTAATTTAGAAAATAACTCCAAGATTGGTTGCCCAAACCGGAGGATAAAAGTTTACAAAAGAAGTCTCAGAAGATAAAGATCTCGAAGAACGAGCCAGACAATCTGCCCGTATGTTTGACAAGTTTTTTATTTATTTTTCAATGTACTATTTTAATACTAATTTTGCTAATGTACTCTTTTGTTAATTTTTGTGATTTAGTATATAATTCGTGGTATACCGCCCGACAATTTTTTTTAATATAATCTTAATTAAATCAGTTTGATTCGACATATTTTATATTTGTGTTGTTAAAATAGTATAATAAAGATTTAACCTGTATTGAAGTATCATATTAATGATATTTTATTTTTTAGTATTATCAATTCAATCATGTAATATCATATAATCCGTCATGTAATATAACTCTTTTGTGTTATTTTAAAAATTTAATATTTTTAAATATTCATAATTTTAAACATTTTATTAAGTTTAGATATATCAGTTATAAATTATAAACTTTTTAAAATTCTGTAATTTACTATATACAGTAAATTTACGATATATGTATGTTGAACACACACTTTTTATATTAATTGAATAATATATGTTCGTTTAAAAAAATTCAAATCACAATATATGCAAGAAAAAATATATATTTTTATCAACTTTATGTATTATATGATGATTCGCTACATTTAAATTTTAAAATCAAAAAAGATGATAGGAGAATAATTTTTTTTAATATGGAATAAATCTTCTAAAAATCTATATTAATTTTAAAATATTATATATATGGATATTTAAAATATCTTAATTCTGTTTGGTTATAAGGACAATAGAGAGAATTAAAACTTGTTTGGATATGAATATAAGCATTAAATGACATTAAATGTAAAAACTTTTCAAAACTGATTTTTGAGCAAAAACTGCTGCAAAAATACTATTATAGATTCAGTTATGTATTAATAGTTGGCAAAGAAAGATAAAGAAGAGATGGCTCCCTATCCTCCATGTTGGTCTGGTGCTTGTGAAGATCCAGAGTGTTGTGCTGGTGGTATTACTTCTATTCTCATTTTCATTTCATTTTATTTTTAACAGTAATATATTGTTGAGAGGATCGGTCGGGTTACTTTCGGTTCGGATTTTGCCTTAGATACATCATACATGTATGTAAGGATTAAACATTTCTAGTTATTAATTCCTTAAAAGTACAAACTACATAATTAAATTAAAATCTACCCAATCCTATAATGTAGTGTCATATGTTGCATATTTTGGAACTAAAAAACTTTCCATATAAAAAAAGGGCCAAGTGAAGATTTAAAAAAGCCTTACGCGTTGTCTCAGACGTCTGAACTTTTTGTAGAGAGAACCAAGCATTTGTGGTAACGTCATCAACATCCACTACAGAATATGTTTTTCTTTGGATATCAAGTCACTTTTCACACTTTTCTTTATATATTTTAAGCATTTTGGTGATTTTCAAAACTGTGTACCGGTTGTTTTTGTTTTGTGTATACCACAATTCTCGTCTATTTGTCAGATGTAATATGCCCCATTCTTCCTGATCATTAATGATGATTTTGTTCTTGCATCCGGTCATTGTAGGTTATGTTTGGATGATAGTGACATTTTGACTTTCTCTTACAATGAGCACTCGAAGATGTGGCATTTCCAAGCATCAACGAGCTGATAAATTTTGTGGTGAATGGGCAAATTGGATACTAACTGTTGGGGGTGCCTTGTTGAGCACATTGTCTATTTGATTTGGTTAGAAGCTAAAGCAGTCACTTGATTTTCAATGCCTCTACTGGATTAAGGGAGGGATGAACTAAAAAAATCTGACGACACTTTTCAAAAAAAAGACAAATGGAAAGCCTCCTAAATTGTGATTTTTTCTATCGGATTTCTCATGTAAAAATGTATCCAAAGTCTCCAAAAATCTATATTTTGATTTTTTATTTAAAAAAATTACTTTGAATAACAATTGCTTTTATATGATTTTGACAAATTATTAATTGAATAATAAAATATTGTGAGTGATTTTCAATGATTTTATAGAAATTCCAAATTGAATAACATTGAATTTGAGAAGTAATTTAAAAATCATAAGTTAAATAACAGATAGTTTTAATAAAAAAACCAAAATCCTCCAAAATCCTCATTTGAATACCCCCCTCGTAAAGTTTTCAGGATAAATTCTTTCATGTGTAATTGGTTAGTTTTTTTTGCAATTAAGGTTAAGGTTTTTTGCATAGTGGCTATATACCGATCATGTAGTTTGGTCCGTTCAAATTAAAGCAACTAGAAATTAGCCTGGCCACTTTTTTCTGTGTTGAATTAAGTGGAGAATTTGTTACAAAAAAAACCCTTTTTGAGATGTCTCTTTTAAAATTTCCCATTTTTAAAACATTTTCCTTTTTACCATTTTTACACAATTATAATATGTTAAATTAATTTTTAGAATTTTTTTTTAGGTTTGGGTTTTCTATTTTATATTTAGGGTATAGTTTTTAGGGGGTAAGATTTAATATTTGGGGTTTAGGGTTTATAATTTAATCGTTTTATATATTAAAAATGAGTATTTTTAAAAATGGACACTATGAAAGGGTATTTTTTGAAAAGTAACATTAAAAATGAGTATTTTTGAAAGTTTCCCAAGTAAGTATGCGTATTTATCTGTATTTAACTTACATTCTTTTTCTTTTTCTTCCCCTCCCTAACATCGATTTTCATTTTTTTTTTCTTTTTTTTTCTTTTGACAACGACTTGCATTGAAGGAGCAAAATTAAATTTTCAGCAATTTTCTTTCATTTTTATAACATCTCCAAATATTTCTTTAGTTTTCTAATAAATGTTCAAAATGATAACAATAAAAAAACAATAATGATTTTTTTATCAAAGAAATTAATGACATATATTTCTTTATCTAAGACACCAATGATGCATTGATGATTGCTTTAGTTATTTGTGGAAATCTAGAATTTGTAAGGTATATAGCCAGAATTGTGAAAATAGTCTGAAGTTTTTGGTAGTGGCGTTGTGAAAACTACATGTGGTAGTTCACTGGTTACCATGTGAGGTAGACATGTTGTATTGGAACTGATATCCCCTATATATTAAAAGAGAAGCATTCTCTTCAAAAAGCTGATGTGTCGACGCCAGAGACCTCGAAATACATTTAGCAAAAAACCCTTAACTTTTCTACTTAATTACATTAACATACCATTATATTTTCAAAAAAAAAAAATTAACTAAATAATAATTAGATATGTCATCAGTTCTCACACAAATTTAAATATCACATATTAAAACTAATTAAATAATTACATACTATTTTAAGTCAAAATTCCACTAAAATTTACTTACAAATATACAAGTCAAAGTTATATTATTTTTAAGAAAATATTAATTTCTTAAAATCAATATAAGTAAAATATTCTAAAAAGGCTATAAAAATATATAAAGTTAATAAAAATAAAGAACATATAACTTATTAACAAAATCATATAAAAAATGTTATTTTTATGTTAGTATTATTACCATAATAATTTAAATAACAAGCTTTCAATAATTATTATGATTGATTATAAAAAGAAATATATTACCCATGAATTATCTCCAACGTATTAAAGGAAACTTAATTCCCAATAAATATAGATTTATAGATATTCATAAATAAATATAAAAATGACAATAAATTAGGGGATATCATGATGTGTAATTATTTATATATATCTAAGTATGTAAAATAATTAATCTCAACACTTAGTGTGATTATTCATTAAAAAACTAGAAATATTGATAACGGAATAGGAATATACTTTTTAATTGTACATTAATCTATGTGCTATTAAAAACGAATATGACAATAACCTTATCATTATAAATAAACTTAGTACCGAAAAAATCATAATATATATAATGAGTGATTATTAAATTATAAAAAATTGTTATAGTTATTCGATTAACCATAAATATAAAAATTTGATTTTTCATTCACACAAAAATATATATTTCCATAAATTGTAACATTTTATAAATATTTTCTTTACCACGTTCACATAATTCACGGGTGAAATGTATTCTTACACGAATACGTTGATTTTGAAATTTCATTAATTTTTTCATAATGATTTTTTGGTAATAATCCGTTATTTATAGAAAATATTAACAAACCGACTAACTCAAAAGATTTAAATAGTCTAATCACAAATATTAAATCAATAAATTATATTATCTTCAAAAAAATTAGTTTAGAATCCGATTGTTACTAACATATAATAGAAATAATTAATTAAACTACCGAGTGATTTAGTATATGTTGTTATGGTTACATAAGAAACATGCAAAATTGTTATGATTACAAAATTAAACATAAGATATATGAATTTGATTTTTAAACCACACAAAAGACATGTTGCAATAAATATTAACATTTTATCAATATTTTTTCTTACACATTTAAAGATTTTACGGGTGAAACGTATTTTTTACACAAAAAAACGCAGCTTTGAATAAATAAATAAAAAACTTTAGTTACATGTTATGTTTGACACAAACAAATATTGGTTCTCGAATAATAATTTTACTTATAATAATTTTCTTTAAATCGATTTATCCCACACTATGTGCGGGTTGTTATCTAGTTTCAATATTAAAGAGAAAACAAGAAAAACGAAAATAAAACAATATGATCACATCCTATAAAATATATAATCACCGTATTCTCCCAAAATTTATAAGATTAAAAATGTTGAAATTTTATTTCTCTTCGTTTGTCTCTCTCTTGTTTCTGAAGTTCTGCTCAGCAGATAATGACCAAGAACAGGTAGCCCAATTGTTCCCCCTCATCTTCTTCTTTTTTTGTTTAAGTTGTTCCCTGGCCCCTCATCGTGATACTATATTAGGCTCATGTATTAACGCGGATATAAGAAAAATATGTGAAATTTTAAGTTGTATTCAAAATTTTAATTTTATTTAATTTGATTTTTTAAAAAATCGGATTTAGATTTCACACACTCCATCTTGCAATACAATTTCTTTTTATATTATTACATGATAATAAAATTATATTTTAATTCCATGCACTCAATCCCAATGAATAACATTTATAATTTTCATATAAAAAAATGTGCATTATATCAAATTTATACCTTACTTCATATTTTATAAAAACTAAAAATTAATAAAATATAATTCTCAATAAAAAAAATGAAAACTAATTTTATCTCATATTTGAAAAAGTAAAAATATCTTAAATATATTTGTTTCATATTTTGTAATCTGATAAGTAATAGTTTTACTAATTATCCAACAACATCATAAATTTATCAAAAATTCAAAGACGTTATTATGAAAAAATTATTTGTTTATGTAAAAGTGAGTATCTACAATCCTTTTTCTTTTAGGATTAATAACTGATAATATAATTTATTTAATTATGCTATTATAGTAATTAATTGTATAATTTTCTTAATTCTTTTTCTTATAGAATTAGTATTATTTTATTACATACATATATGAACTATCTTTTTACATTTATTAAATTGTTTAAATTTTTAATTTCTTATAATTTATAAATATGTTAAAACAAAGTTTTTGTATAACACATCATAACATCTTTAATTGTTGAATTGACATGTATCGCGATCACATGAGTTACTAACTTTGAAAACCAAGGTTTATATAATAACATAATATTGAATACGCTATCAAATCATTCACTGATTGAAAAACTTAAGAAAATTACATTAATATCTTATTTTGATTATCTTATATTTCTTACATTATGTTAATCACTAATTTTAACACATTAAACCTTTTCATACTTTAATCACTTTTCTATATAAATTTCTTTTTTTACTATATGATTATAATAAATAATAATTGCAATTAAATTACAAATATTTTCCTTATTAATTGCACGTATTTTCCTATTGAAATTAGTAATTTAATAGAAAATTTTCCTATTAGAATTAGTGATATAATTGATTACTTTTGGTTTTCTATACTTCAAAAATATTAATTGTAATTCTTTTATTTTTAGGATTTTTTAATTTTCTTATAATTATTAAATAAGTTTTTTCACACATGTCGCGATTATATGAATTACTAACTTTGAAAACTAAGGTTTATACAATAAGATATTGTTAACCTTACATGTATACAACTTATGAGACTATGATGTTGACGATGATGATCTTGCAGGTGTACATAGTATACATTGGTGCACTTTCTGCTCTCGTTAACTATTTACCGTTGTCTCATCATACGAGTGTCCTTAAAAAGGTCACCGGAAAAAGGTTGATAAATGTTGTAAATATTGTAAACTTGTAATACTTATATATATATACGTATATATATATTTTGGTTTTTCATGTTAAAATAAAAAGCCTTCAAGAAAAATATACTTGATTTCTACAACATTATTCTTACTCACCCGAACAAAAATTATATTTTGTGTACCTCTGTTGAGAATTGCTTCTTGACGAAGCATAAAAGAAGTTTCACCGGGTTTGCGGCCCAACTAACTGAATCAGAAAGAGACAAAGTTGAACGTAAGTGCCATCACATTCATAGGGTGCAAATGGTTGCACAATTGAAAGGGTCGAAGGAGTTGAAAAAAATTATTCAACCAACTTTCACCATTTCAATGGAAGAGGTGGAAGAAGTTGAAAAAAAACTATTCAACCTAGTCAACTTAAAAAGTGAAAAAATAAACTAATCCTACAGCAAAAATGTTTAATTTGTTCAACCATTATTTTGGAGATGAATGGGGTGAAGATTATTCAACTAAGTTTTGTTCAACTCACTTTTTCAATTTTAAATAACCATTTGCAGCGAGATTATAGGAACTTGAAAAACGTATATTTATTATAAAAAAAAACTACATTAGTTAATATGGTTTGTTATATATACTGTTATTTATTTTTCTTGTGTGTGTACTGATTTGTAAATTATCAATGCATCAACCAACCAACCATTATAAAGAATACGCTGTCGTTTGTGAATATTTTCATGTAATAGAAACATACAGTATTAAACAATGTCATGTAGATGTATTTATGCAATTTGTAAACTATTATTCTTGTGTTTCTTAAAATTAAGATTATGTGTATGTTTTAAATATTTAACTTCAAATATTAGGTATGGACGAAGTTGTGTCGATGTTTCCGAACAGGATACACCAGCTCCAGACGACATCGTCTTGGAACTTTCTTGGTCTCAAGGAAGACGAAAGAGCACACTCACACTCAAGCACCGAAATCAATATCATCATTGGAGTCATTGATACTGGAATCTGGCCAGAATCGGAAAGCTTTAGCGACAAAGGCTTTTCTCCTCCTCCTAAGAAATGGAGAGGTGCTTGTGAAGGCGGCAAAAACTTCTCTTGCAACAGGTTTGATATGAATCCACTCAAATCGATAGCAATAAACTTTCGTAAAGATGTCAATTTCTAAGTAGAAATGAATGTTAATTTGTTGTGTTACAGCAAGCTTATTGGAGCACGGTACTATGGGATGGAGTCAGCCAGGGACAACGATGGCCATGGGTCACATACGGCATCCACTGCTGCTGGGAACGCTGTGAAGCATGTGAGCTTTTACGCACTTGGAAACGGAACCGCCAGAGGTGGCGTTCCAGCCGCAAGAATTGCAGTGTACAGCGTATGTGATATTCAAGGGTGCAGAGCTGATAGAATTCTATCTGCATTTGATGATGTGATAGCAGACAACGTTGATCTCATCAGCATCTCCATCTCTCCGTTCACTATTTTACGATTCGAGTTGGACCCAATCGCGATTGGAGCTTTCCATGCCATGGCCAAGGGAATCCTCACAGTGAACTCCGCTGGAAACAGCGGTCCAGCGCGTGGAACGGTCAGAAGCGTTTCACCATGGATCTTCACCGTTGCTGCTAGTAACACGAACCGCGCGTTTGTCACCAAAGTTGTTCTTGGAGATGGTAAGACAGTTGTCGTGAGTACCAAGAACCACATTTATTTTTAAAAGCGTCCATATCTTGTCCTTTCTTTTAACATTAATGCTTGTTGCAAAACAGGGGAAATCAGTGAATTCGTTTGAACTTAATGGAACAATGTACGCTCAAGTGTACGGAGGATCAGCTTCAAGTAGGTGCGATGCTGCAACCGCTGGATAACTTCCATCCCAAGACACTAATCTTCATATTTATTTTTGCTCTTCACATAGTAGATTTAAATGGTTTTTTCGGTTTCAGGTTCTGCTCACCACATTGTTTAGACACTAAGCGTGTAAAAGGAAAAATTGTATTATGCGATTCTGCTCAAAATTCAGATGAAGTTCAATCTAAGGGAGCCATCGCGTCCATCATTAAGAGCAGCAGAGTAGATTTCGCCTTAATCTTCTCTTTCCCAGTCTCGGTCCTCTCGGAAGAGGACTATAACTCTGTCCTCTCCCATATGAACTCGGCAAAGTAAAGCAAAGCACTTCTCTCTGTCTTATTATATTTAGTTCTTACAAGTTATCCATCTTGAAGCTCGATTTGTTTTTGGCCACAAACCCTAAAGCGACTGTTATGAAAAGTGAGACGATCTTTAACCAGACAGCTCCCATCACTGCATCCTACTCTTCTCGTGGTCCAAACACTCTCATCCCTGATATCTTGAAGGTACACATAGAAACCATAGAAGATCAATTTACTTGTATTGCTCTCTCTTGGGTCTAATTGAATGTGAATTTGAATTCCAGCCGGATATAACAGTACCAGGAACAGAGATCCTTGCTGCTTATTCTCCTATTGCTCCACCGAGCGAATCAGACACAAGACGTGTAAACTACTCTATCATTAGCGGAACTTCAATGTCTTGCCCGCACATTGCTGGTGTAGCCGCCTACCTAAAGACGTTTCACCCACGCTGGTCTCCTTTCATGATCCAATCAGCCATCATGACTACGGGTATGCAAAATAAGGCCCACTCTTGTTTTTTAGAATACTCTGCTCATTTTATCTTGGTAACATAACGTTCTTGTATCGCAAGAAAGGGTTTGTCACACTCTGTTTTTTTTTTTTTGGGTCTCTTGCAGCTCAGCCAATGAATACATCAACTCTGTCCGATCATATGGCTGAGTTTGCTTATGGAGCTGGCCATGTCAGTCCAATAGCCGCAGTTCACCCTGGACTTGTCTATGAACTTACTATATCCGACCATGTCACCTTCCTTTGTGGCTTGAACTACACGGGAAAGAGTTTAAGACTCATTTCGGGTGAAAACAGCAGTTGCAGTGAAGAACAGAGCCACTCATTACCAAGAAACCTCAACTACCCTTCCATGACGGCTAAAGTGGCAGCAACAGAACCATTCAACCTGACTTTTCGTAGAACAGTCACAAACGTCGGTACATCAAAGTCAAATTACAAAGCCAAAGTACTCGGAGGATCAAAACTCACCGTCAAGGTCGTTCCAGATTCCTTGTCACTGAAGTCTATGTACCAGAAGAGGTATTTCACGGTTACGGTTTCAGGCCAAGGTCCCGAAGCTGACAAACTTGAGTCAGCACACTTGATATGGTCTGATGGAATCCATTCTGTGAAAAGCCCTATCGTTATTTATGCTACGAACTAATGTGTCAGAATCAGTGGATATGTCTCTTCAAAACTATGATTAATAATGACATTTATGCTACGACTACGAACTAATGTGTCAGAACCAGTTGGTATCTCTATAAAACTATGATTGAATATGATGTTTCTGGTTCCTCTCCAAGTTAGATTTTAAAGAATAGTTAACAAAGCGAAGCACCTTAAGACGCTGTCGTTTTGTTAGTTTCACTACTGTTCTAAGTGATACTACAGAGTAGAGAACGATTCAAAAGTTCACACCTTGGAGAGTCTTACGACCGAGAGAGAGAGATGATAGCAGTTCGCGTCTTCTCCCGAAAAATCCCATCTTTCGCATCGATCTTCTTACAAAACCTAACTAGAAACCCATCAATTCATCGGATTTCATTCTCGAATCTAAAACCCAGAACGCTACTTCACCCGATTCCGCCGAAACCCTTTACGGTGTTTGTTTCTCGGTTCCATGACGGGAGACCAAGAGGTCCTCTCTGGAGAGGGAAGAAACTGATCGGAAAAGAAGCTCTTTTCGTGATTCTGGGTCTCAAGAGATTGAAAGAAGACGACGAGAAGCTTGAGAAGTTTATAAAAACCCATGTTTTCAGATTGCTGAAATTAGATATGTTAGCTGTTATCGGCGAGCTTGAACGACAAGAAGAGACTGCGTTAGCTATCAAGGTGAGTTCTTTACTTGACAATTTCTTTTGGGTCTTTCACGCTTTTTTTTTTTTTTTTTTTTGCTTCGGCTTAAATTTAGTTAGATTCCATGTTTTGGGGGAAATGCTTGAGCTTTGTTGATTACTACGATCGTGTTTACGTTTTTTTATAGTTTGATTGCAATGTTCTGTGTTTCTGTTCTACAAAATTGGGGTCGGTTTTGGTTAAATGCAGAGTTTCAGAGGTGCTCATGAACTGTTCGACGAAATGTCTGAACAGAGCTGACTTTAGTGTAGTTGTATTCTTAAGTTCTGAGACCTTCCTTTATAGTTCATATACGTATATTCATGTGGTTCTGTGTTTTTTCTAGTTTGTAGCTCTTAAGGTCATGCATTGTTGTTGATGATTGGTTTATTTAATTTACAGATGTTTGGGGTGATCCAGAAGCAGGAATGGTACCAACCTGATGTGTTTATGTACAAGGACCTTATAGTATCCTTATCAAAGAGTAAAAGAATGGATGAGGCAATGGCGTTGTGGGAGAAAATGAAGAAAGAGAACCTCTTTCCAGATTCTCAGACTTATACTGAAGTTATTAGAGGGTTTCTGAGAGATGGATGTCCCGCTGATGCAATGAATGTGTATGAGGACATGTTGAAGTCCCCGGATCCGCCGGAAGAGCTGCCGTTTAGGGTTCTGTTGAAAGGGCTTCTGCCGCATCCGCTTCTTAGAAACAAAGTGAAGAAAGATTTCGAAGAGTTGTTCCCTGAGAAACATGCTTATGATCCACCAGAAGAGATATTTGGTAGATGCTGAGGTGTGTTATGCACATTATAACTCTACTCTTCTATCTCAGACTTCTCAGTGTTTCTCAAATTGTTCTCTTTGAATACTGTTTCTCTCCACGTATGAAGTTTTTAGTCTTTTGGCAATCTAAGATAGTTAAATCAAATCATACTGTAGATCAGTCTTAGTCTTGGATTGCACCAGTGAGTAACGAGAAATGTTTGCGACTGTTATTCATCCGTGACTTGTGTGCATCATGCAGGCTCTTAACAATAGCAACATGGGAAGTCTATCTTGATCAAGATCCAGTATGTGTGATGTTGAAGAAGTATGAGTAGATCTGAGCAAGTGGCGAAACAAACTGTTACATCACAAGACAAAAGACCAACTTTAGTTAGAGATGAGCCCAGATTATGTAGCGACTTCTAGTCCCTGTTATGATGCTTCATAATATTAGGCAAAGACCAAACTTTTGTGAATCCAACATCTTTCTTTATGTAGCGACTTCTATTCCTTGTTCTGATGCTTCATAATATTAGTCAATGACCGAACTTTGTGAATCCATCATCTTTATAGTAAAGATTCTAAGTTGACAACATTTCTACTTTTTCCACATTTCTGTGGCCTCTCATGTTCTTGAAGGGTTCCTCTTTTCATCCTTACTTAATGAACAACGTAATAGAAGAAGTTTTATTATTGTTGATTTCTGAAATGATGCTTGTCCTTGTGGGCGTGCCGGAGTGGTTATCGGGCATGACTAGAAATCATGTGGGCTTCGCCCGCGCAGGTTCGAATCCTGCCGCTCACGTTTTTGTTTTCAATATGTTCATATTATTGACCCCAAAAGATAAATTTGACTAATTGAGCTCCTTTTTTTTTGGGTCATACATGAACATTACCAAATCCATTTGAGTATTTGGAATAATATCTGAATAATCTGATCATTTAGTGGCATTAATATATTATACATATCCTCACCTTGTTGAAAAAGTAAGAACTATATAAACATTATGGCATCATCCACTTGACGAGACAAACAGAACATTTTTAGTTTGGGATCAAAGCTATTTGACCATTCTTTATTAATGTGACACTACTGGTGAAATCTATGAAAATGATGTTAAGATCTTCCGCCAAAATCTTCTTTTTGAAAACACAATTAAGACACCAGTGGACTAGATAAGCTCAAGTACAATTGTTTTTGGCTCTTTGTGATCAACAAAGGTTGGAAACTTACAGAAAATGCTAATTTTTGTAAATCAACATAGTGGTGGGGACTAAGTCTAAAAGCGGTATAAGATTTAATTTTTTTGTTCTTTTGACTTTCAACATTATCATTGTAGCATTGGCTATTTGTCTATATATACACCCATGATCTTGTTGTGGCTACACACCTTATCATACTATCTTCTTCTACATTCTTAATCATATTCTCTTTTCATTTCTTTCTACGTGATTAGTTAATAACACATTTCTCTTAGTAATGGAGAAAGGACAAGCTGGATCATCATCGTCTTCTTCCTTCACCGCTCAACTCTTTGGCCCCAAGGAATCTACTTCCTCTGCCAACTTCAACTCCATTTTCCCTCCTCCCTCCAAGGTTCCATTATAAACCCCTCTTCTTATAGTTCCTTGTGTTTCTTTTTTTGACTGATCCTTGAAGTTTATTTATCCTTTTTCCTTTCTTTTTTTTAGAGTTTTCAGGGAACAGCAAGAAATATCCTAAGCTCCAAACATGGGTCCCTAGGTCAGTGGAAAAGGCCTTTATCTCCAACTGTTTTTGTCTTGGGAATAGTTTCATTACACTTAAAAAAAACTTGTCTCCCTTCTTGAATCAATATGGTCATTTTTGCAGTTTTGTTAGAAAACGTTCTGTTTCATCTCGAAAACTAGTCATTTTGATTTAAAAAATGGCTCAACTTGCTTTATTTGGTTTGGTACTGAGTCAATCAAGAACATGAAGAACTCGATCAAGATTGGTCCAAAGTGCTTGTCAATCATTGAAACTAAGCAAAAACCATACTACTTTTACGGATGATATCAAAAGAAACTCCAAATTCATCATAAACAAGCTTGAAAACTTAGCTCTCATGCCAAGAAAAGCTCAAAAAATTCCACTTTTGCATTGAGATTCACTGTTCTTTTGCCAAGATAACAATTCCAATGTGGGTAGTCTTATGAATACATTATCTCCTTGGTTTTGGTGGTTTCTTTACAGAAAAACGTAAAGACTCTTCAACCTGCAACCTGAGTTCATCTATTTACTACGGTGGTCAAGAGGTTTACTCTCAATCAACACAGAACTTTACTTACCCTCCAGTGAGTTATATACTTATATCACCCACCCGTTCCTACATGAGTCATGCCACCGTGATGTTTGATTGTTTCAAAGAAGCGACAAAATAATCTCTAACTTTGCAAAACTTTGACTCAATCAGATTAACAAGGATCAGGACAGAGACAAAAATGATGCCAACTCGTCGGACGCCTCAAGAGGAGACTGGTGGCAAGGTATGATATATTTATACCCCAACCAAATGATTTTGTTACAAAATTCTTGTCTTTGTTTGTTTTCCTTCTAACATTTTACCCCATATCGCAAATTTCGCAGGTTCACTATATTACTAGAAGAACATAAAGTTGAAACAGAACAACTTTGATCATTTTATCCTTTGTTTGTTCTAAAGAAACTGTTTCAATGACATCATGCTTGTCTCTTTATCTAATGTTAGACGAAAGATTATATCTTTTTGTACTTCAAATAACAGAGGATTCTCACTGGCTATAGAAACTGATCGAATCTGAAACTCAAATCTATAAAAAACACACAGATTGTACAAACCCTTAATAAGGTTAATAAATAAATGCGTAGAGAACAAGAAACACATAGATAACAAGTGCGGAAGGAACCAGGACAACAAGAGGAACAATAGCTGCGAGTGCATGAAAGCTTCTCTTACATTCCAAAGGTCCAAGTTTGATCTGAACAAGATCCACTAACGCCATTGTCAAGAACCCACATCCAAAAACCGACGCAGCACACGAAGCAACGATCCCAACCCTCAAAGCAGCCAAGTTCACACGGCCTTCTCCTGCTTTTAACACACGCGTCTCATCCTCCTCCACCACAACGTTCCCGTTCCTTGTTGTTGTCCTGATTGCTTGCTTGAGAGACATAGCGATGAGGCTGGAAAAGAGGAAGAAGCTGAAGGAGTAAACATGGCTTGAGACTAACCTCTCCGCTAATGCATTGCCTTTTGCGGCGATACACCTGCGGAGATGTTGGCTCTCGGCCGCGGAGGAGGATGAAACCGGGAAAGTGATGTTTCCACTTGTGGTGAGGCCGAGGAAAAGAGCAAGCGAGAAGAGGGAATTAACGTTAACGATCCCGTCTAAAGCCGTGACGTGGATAAGCGTCGTTGGGAGGAGCCGTCTCCGGAGAAACTCTACGGCGCCGGTGGAAATTGCCATAAACTTTGAAATGTTTAAGCTATACAAGATGAATAATTAGTACATAATTTTGAGAGAAACGGAGATTAAAATTAATGACTAAAGAAAGGTTAGCTTTTAGTTGTTACTTTGAGGGAGACTGTGGGAAAATGTGTGTTAGCGTCGAAGCTAAGTATTGCGTGTCGTCTCCGCTGAGGAAAACGACGGACATGTAATGATGGGCAACGTGAATTGAACTACAAGGTACAAAACCTTTTTAGGCTTTGTATCGATACGTCGCCGTATGAGTCAAATTTATTACTCTTCTCCTTTGTAGGCTATCGATATATATATACCTCGTCGAACACTATTTTATAAAGTTAAATCATTTATGAAGATCTATTCTGATTTGGATATAACTTGTCTTAGGCCAAAGATATATAATTCGGATCAATAACCGTTCTTAAATGATTTTTGTTCTCAAATTTCATTTCCGGATGAATGGACTCGGAAACCATTAACCAAATACTCTGCGTCTTTTTTACTAATTCAAATTCTAGAAATCAATTTGTTTTGAAATTATACACTTTTCAGGTTTTCTATGTATTTGTTATATTCCCTATGGAAGTATACAACTTCTTTTTGTAAACTATATAATTTTTATAAGTTGGTTACAAAATAGGTTATAGATTAAATATAGGTTAAAAAATGTTATACATTCATTGATCAATCCATGGGCTATACGAATACATTTAAGAATATCCCAAAAAATATTCTTAAAGAGAATATTCCAATGATTTATACAATTTCCAAAATAAAATCTTTAGTATTCCATGTATTATTACAAAATATTTACGGTTAGGCATAAAAATTTACGGTTAGGCATAAAAAGAATAAAATCTTAGCAATTTATCATACTTAATCGTGATTTCCGAGATTTTATTGCAGTTGAAAATAAAATCTTACTTAAGTACATGTCATATTAAAAAACTTTCACCAAACATGTTCAAAAATTAAAATAAAAACAAAAAACAAACATAACATTTCTTATACATAAAATTACAAAATTAACAATATAAAACTTACAAAATATGTGTGTTTTTCAAGCCATCATATTTAGCATATGATTTTATTGCATAATGTTTTATCTAAAAAAAGTTTTACAAACAATCATATAAATTATATTTCATTCTAAAATTATAATATAAATAAAAAGAATTTCAACCCGTGCTAAGCACGGGTCCAAATCTAGTTTATTGATGATAAATTGTAAACTTCATTTTGTTTTGTTTTTTTTTGTTATAGTAAACTTCATTTTGTTATTATTGATTTACATTTATTAATTTTGTTAATCATAAAAAGGAAAAAAGATGTCTAGCTACATGAAGTATCAGAGAATGCATGGTCACATATGCCAAGTATATTATTGTATAACCAACTACACGAACTATATGTATTACATGACCACATGCATGAACTATATGACGTTATACGGTCAACACCATAAACATATAATCCAGTACACCGGTTGACTGACTCCAGCGAAGACCGACGTTGATTCCGGCGTTGACCAACTGAAAAAAAAATTTAATTTAAAATTTATACTAAATCAATTATGGTTTTTCATGATTAAAAGACATATTCTATTTAATATCCAAATATGTTTATATATATCTCTAATATATTCATTCTTATAATTAGTTACTTTTTGTTTTTCAAGCTAAAGTAAATAGTTAAATAAAAATCATTTATAATTATTTTCAAGATAGAAAAGTTCATTTATAATTATTTTTAAGATATATATTTATATATATATATCTCTGATAATCAGATTATTTAAATACTACAAAATCAATAAAATCAAATTCAACTACTTTCATTAGAAAATAATATGCAAAAGATTGAGTATATGACTCTTTACTCTAAATTTTGCATGGTAAATGTTATACAAAATTTTAGATACTCTTTACTTTAAAATTTACATACTCAAAATAACATATAAACAACAACAACAAAATTCACAATATCTACTTTTAATAGATAAAAGATAAAGATACAAAAAATTCATTTTAGCAAAACAATATATTTGATTTAAGGGTATGTTTGCAAAAGGGTATAAAATAAGAGTATTTTTGCAAATGCCTTTATATTATATCTTGAAAATAATTATCAGTGATTTTTATTTAACTATTAGTTTAGCTTTAAAACTGAAAATTAACTAAGTATAAGAATGTTAATTTAATTTTTAGAATTTTTTTTAAGGTTTGGATTCTCTATTTTACATTTATGATATAGTTTTGAGGAGTTAGGATTTAGTATTTGGAGTTTAAAGTTTAGAATTTAGTTATTTTATATATAGAAAAGGATGTTTTTTGAAAATGGATAACATAAAAGGTTATTTTTGAAAAATGACATAGGAAAAGAGGTATTTTTGAAAATCTTCCTAGAATGAATACATTAAAAAAATATAAAAAATATTTAGATATTAAATATAATATTTTTTAATTAATAAAAACTATAAATGATTAAATATAGTGATTTTTTAGTTTTTATTTTTAATTTTAGAATTTTTTTTTGGTCAACACCGGTCTTCACTGGAATTAATCAATCAGTGTACCAGATTGCATATCTATGATGTTGAACACATGACGTCATATAGTTCATATATGTGACCATGTAATATATATATTTCATGTAGTTGAGTATACAATAGTATACTTGGTATGTGTGACTATGTATTCACCTATACTTGATGTAGCTAGCCATCTTTTTTCCATCATAAAAAAATGGTGGGGATTCCAGGTTTAGTTCAGTTTTGGTTTGTGTTCGATTCTGTTTGGTTTTCATAAAACTCAACCGAAGTTAGTTTGATTTGGTTTTTGTTTATTTCGATTTAGTTTGTTTGATTCTATTCTGTTAAAAAAACTAATTAATGTGATAAAACTATTGAAAAAATGTGATTATTGTAATCTATTAAAACTGGATTTTACAGACTTTTAAATATTATTTTACAAAATTTAATCCTATTACCTAACGATATATTCAGTTATTCTTTTATTAAAATATTTATTTGATATACAAGTTATTCAGTTGGACTACTTTGAGAAGTTCTAAACCAAGAATTTAATGAGTCAACAATTATTTCAACAATTTCCTCAACCAATTACCACAAAAGAAAAAAAAAAGTAATGTCATAGACCTATTTATTTTGAAAACTAAGTTACTATTGAAAGTTATAATTTTATCATCAAATTCTTAATACTTTGTCAAATAAGAAGAGGTATGATGCATTTTATCATGAAAATAAGGTAAACATATATATTTAGGGGAATTTTTTTTGTTTCTTTCATTTGAAAATCTAGGGAAAATTAGAAATAAATGAGGTTTTTCTAAACATTTGTCCATATACACTTTTTTTTGAAGATTGTCAATTGTGACGAAAATACCCCTACTAATAGATATAGTGAAGTTTTTAGGAGTTTAAACCAAAAAACAAACATAAAATCCATGTTAGTATACAACTGTGTAAAAAAAATTTGAAAAAAAAATGTTTTGGGTGTCAAAAATCAGTTTGTAAATTGATGATTTCTAGTCTAAATTGTTCATAAAAGACTTTCTACGATTTTTTCAAGTTCTGAAATATTTAGATTATTCATTCTACATTTTGTACATGTTCTACGAAGTTTAGACGAAAAATTTGTTCTAAAGTTTTCAGAACCTGAATTTTGTATGTTATACAAAATTAAGAATATGTATTCCACATCTTTCTTCATTCTACATCAATTCAGAATATATTTTCTACGTTTTACCCTATATACTAAAAGAAGTAGAAGATATATCATAGACATTTTAGAATTTATAATCTGTAAAACTTAGAATACCATAGAAATAGAAAGAAAATAAATTAAATAAGGAAAATGAATATGTTTTGAATAATCTTAATTTATGATTACAATTCTGTATTTATTGTTTAGATATGTTCTAATATGTTTTAGAATGTGTATTCTTAATTATTTAGAAGAAAGACAAATTGATATTCGACATGACTTAACCTAATATGATCGATTGTTGACTTAAGCTAAATGGACAACAACGAAACTGTGTTTTCTAATAATCATCAACACTTGTATAAATATTTAAGAACAAATTTTCATCAAACTTGTTTTTTTGCTTCTTTGATTTGAGCTTGAAACATTGATGTTTATTACCAATTTTTCATCCTTCTGAATTTTCTCATCTTCAACAGAATCAAACACCTCAATTATTTAACCGAAAAGTCCAAAACCAATGTCAATCGCAACACGTAAAGCTGTAGACACAATTGCCATGAGTCATCATCCTTTAATAATGAACATACAACAAAGTTTCAAATCTGTTCCCTATAATTTCTTGATAATTTGGTTTTGTTCAGTGTAGTCTCTAGAATAAGACAAATTTTATCATATTCCATGATATTCTTGGATTATTCTTTTAAACAGTTGAAAACATTCAAAAGAAACTAAATAACATTATGAGAAAGAGAGAGGCTTCTTTTTTTGAATTTTTTTTGTCCAGTTACGATTTGGACTTGTAAGTGAAACCTCTGTTTTAGCTAGAGGTTTTGGGTGTAGAGAAAAAATTATTTTCTTCAATTAAGTAATTTTTTAATTAAGGGTATAATTGGTTTTAAATTTTTCAAAAAATCTATTTCACCAAACTTATCTAAATAAAGTATAGATATACAAAATCTTTAAAAAATATCTTTTATTTCTAATTTTCCAGAAAATCTATTTATGGGATATTCTAATATAACGAATGTTTGTACTACACAAAAAAAAATTAACAAGTCAAACCATGATGTACTTGTACTACAGTACAACACATTACACATATACATTTAAGAAAACACAATAAATAATTTACAAACCTATTCTCTCTTAAAACTTTTGTCTATGAACAGAATCCATCATAAACCTATATACCATTTTAGTAAACATGGATCACGATAACATGCATATGCCACCACCATCATCATAATCGATGTCGAATCATACCAAACCACACATGATGATGATGCACATGACATTCTTCTGGGGCAAGAACACGGAGGTTCTCTTCTCCGGCTGGCCCGGGACTAGCTCCGGCATGTACGCTCTTTGTCTCGTCGTTGTCTTCTTTCTCGCCGTGATTGCCGAGTGGCTCGCCCATTCTCCTTTCCTCCGTGCGGATAGCTCCACCAGCCGCGCCACTGGGCTCTCTCAGACAGCCGTGTATACACTCAAGACTGGCCTGTCATATTTGGTGATGCTCGCGGTTATGTCCTTTAACGCAGGCGTTTTCATCGTTGCTATCGCCGGATACGCCGTGGGTTTCTTTTTCTTTGGAAGCACTGCTTTCAAGAAACCCTCCGCTGACCGGAAAACCGCCGAGCTTCTCCCGCCGTCGTCAGGCTGCGTTTGCTAATAATTTTTTTTTCTTTCTTATAAAGAACTTTTCCTTTTGTGTGTGCATGGTTGGCTTAAAAAAACAAAGAAAAAAATATATATTTTGTTTGTACCGGGGATTGCACAGCTTAAACAAATAAAGATTTTGTGGGAAAGAGCAAGCAAGTTCTTTTATTAATCGGGAAAAACGTGAGATCGTCACTTAAAACAAGTCGGGATAGAGCTTGTTAGTTCACAAGCGAACTAGCAAGCTTAAAGTGACGAACTGAAAATAGGAATGAATTATACGAAAGACAATAACAGTTTTCGATGCAAAGTATTGCTCTGTAGGTATTGTCCGCGGGTCAGGATCGTGATCCCAATAAATGTTTTCTCCTTTTATAGGGGACTGTTGACCTAGGGATGTCTAGGGTTTTCGTCGTGAATTCCTCAGATTGCCTATCGCGGGAATTAGTGGCTTACTCCCAATCTTGTCGGGCCGAGATTGTAATTAATGAATTTCGTTGGGCCGAGTGGCATATTGGCATAGCCCATATCCAACATATTTCATTTTGGTTAAGTCGATCTAATATTAGTGGACGCTAAATATTTTCAATCCATGTTCTTAGGTTGCAAATAGAATCACATAATTAATTCCACAGGTTCATGAATAATTTGACTAAAGTTTTTGGAATTTTAAGAAACGACATAGAATTCCCATTCAAATTTTGAAGATGTCACTTTTAATTTCATGTATTAATGTGGTTAATAGTTGACCAAAAAAAATTGCATATATAGATAAGAAATTTTGAACCACAAATTTATGATAACAAATGCTGTCCATTGAAAGTACGTACTCCCATGTACAACCACCCCCATTGGTTTTAACTTTTAAGTTATAAACTCTGCGTCTCTGCCAGTGAGAATGTGAACTTTCATTGATAAAAAAAAAAATACATTTTTCAAAAATATACTGTGTACTCTATTATATGTGACATAATAAATTGATCATATGTAGCTTTTGTCAAGTCATCTATTTGATTCCTAGAGTCGGTCGGTCGGATTGATTTCAATCGGTGTAGATCTAAAACCTTACATATGTTTCTTTGTTTTGTAATCTGATTTCATGAAGTTTCAACCTTTTTTTTCTTTGTTTTGTAATCTAATTTTATGAAATTCAAAAGGAAAAGTATAGCATGAAGAATAAAGAGCCGTCCAAAACAAAAGAACAAGTGATGCAATTATAAGAATAGTCCATGCACTATCCAATTACATGTAGAACTCTTTTATAGAACTGATATCGCAAAAAGTTTTTTAATTAGGCCTTCTCGCTATTAAGAAATTACGAAAAATAACAAGATTGAAAAAAAAAAACTAGGCACCTTCGTTGACAAAACAATTAATAAATAGACAATATCTTCAGCTTAGCAATGCCAATAATTTAGCAACGGTCAAACAATAAACAAGTAATATTAGTAGCCAGTATACGTACCACGAGAACGGGCAAGGTTCACGCCTTTTTTCCGAGGGACTAAAAGATTTCTTTTAGAAGCAACAATGGTTAAAAAGTAAAAACTATTCTCCAAATATTCTATATTTCTATCTTAAAGATTCGAGACTAACATTTGATCAACCGGTTCTGTTACCGGTAGAGTTGGTTTAGTTTTGTTCTGATTAATTTAATCCGGTTTAATTAGCTGACCTTTCAACAAGGAGACAAATAGAAGAAGAATTAAAACTTAAGATAATGCATGGATTATTCATATAATTGCTTCACAAAAAGGCATGTGTTGTCGACCAAAAAAAAAAAAAGGCATGTGTTATAACTTAAGAGAACCATTATATTGAATTAATTAAGTAGCAAGAAATTGTCTATTTAATTTGCGGTCATTAAGAAGAACATAATTAATTTGCACCTTCGTTCACATATCTATTTCTTCAACACTACTACACTAGTTGTTAGCCCTGTTAAGGGAGCGGATATCCGTATTCGTTTTATCCGTAATATATTATCTGTATTCGTATCCGGAGATTTTGGATATCTGTTAAAATTTCGACTATTCGCGAATATCCGCGGATATCCGTAAAAAATAAAATAAAAAAATTATGTATTTTAAACTAAAATACAGCGTATTTTGTATAAAATATTGTATATTGTATCTAAATATCGAATATCTGTGAAAAAACAAATATCCGTTTTAAAATTTAGCATTATCTGTATCTGTATCCGTATATAATAAAGGATATTCGGGAAAAAGTGGATATCCGTTATTCGTTTTAAAATTTAGTACTATTTGTATTCGTATCCGTATCCGTTTTATTTGCTATTTCACTATCCGACATTGTTGGTATCTGTATCTGTTCGCCCGAACAACACTAACTTTTCCTTTGCAAGATTTTGGATACTGCATAATCCGTATCCGTATCCGTATCAGAAGAAGAAACCATCTTGCTATGAATCTGATGACTTGATATATACGACACTTTTGGAACTTCAATATTAATTCTGTTATTTTCAGGAGAACCGAAAAGATCTAGTCGACCATGGAATCTTTGAATCATGGGGCTTCCCAAAAACATAGTTTAATAATAATAATTAAAAAAGCAAATAAATAAGCATATATTGTTTAAAGAAAAGTCGTAAATTGAATCAGGCTTTTAATAACATGAAGCTCTCAAAATGAACCGAAACACTCACATTATATTCAGTGGCCTTCTTAAGCTCGGGACCATACAATTCTTGATTCAGTCCTTCAATCATAAAATTTCTCGTGCTATTCGTCTTCAAATTGTAGAAGACTAGACAAAACGGCTCAGAGAATTGTTTTGGAATTAGACAAATATCACCGGTATGAAAAGTACCAACAATGTCGAAGTCAAGGCCAGCAACAGATTCGGGCATATGAAAAGTGTTCATGGACCATTCATCTTTCTCAACATCTTCCAAAATCCACATTCGAAACCTACCCTCACGAGGATGCTCGACAACACTAACTTTTCCATTGTAGTTGATCAGAGTTTTATATGTATGCCACGTAAGCTCATAAACCACAGGTATGTAGATGCTCTTGAACGTTTCATTCCTAACATCGAAACTAACAATTACAGTAATATCATTTAGGTCCGTCCTGATAGCCCCGTAGTAGAGTGTTCCGTTCATATACAATGCCCATGTTTTAGCAACATGAGGACATGCAACACATGGAGCCGCTCTCCAATTAACTGTTTCTCCTCCCAATACCACAACCTGGTGCTTTAATCTCAAACGCGATCTATCAACCGCGAGCACTTTGTATTGATCTCCAACAGGATCGTACCCTAAAAAATAGATGGAAGGCGGTTCACCATCACGAGGAATATTTTCGAATATGATTCGGGGAAAAACATGGACCTTCCAAGTGGCCGGGTTACATATCGCCACCCTCTGTGTAGTTCCAACGCATATCAAGCCACGAGCCGCATTGTACACCTTTCTCCCATGGAGTTTGAGTATGCTCAAATCTTTGTATGGTACACAACATGAAGAAGATGAAGAGGAAGATGCGGTTGGGTAAGGTAACGAGAATAACAGGAGCTCTTTTCCGTAAACCTTGGCGAAAGTGATGAGGAGACGAGGAGCTGAGGAAGCAGCAAAGTTTAATTGCCGGTTTCTGAAATCTTGGCTGGTGATGATAGAGGACCAAAGCTTGGAGACGCATTGAAATCTCAATAAAGACTTGACAGGCAACCTTAAGAGTGTTTCAACCTGGAGATCGAGAGGAATGTAGTGCGGTGTCGGATTCGGACTGGAGACTTGCTTAAACCTCCTTCTGTGTTTCCGAAAACACAACTTCATTGTCTTCTTTAAGAAGTCTAAAGATTAGATTCAAGTTCGATGGCTTTGTAGATATAAAAACCCTACAGAATAATACAAGAAAAAACAAAATTTTAACAAACCCTAAACCAAATTGGAATTTGCGTGTATATGTAAGATTTGTACGTGTTGAAAATTGTATTAAAAATATATACATTAAACTAAAATTCTCAAAATAGACGGATTACAAAACTACTTAATAAAGTATATAGAAAGAGCAATTTCCAAAGATAGCACCAATATATTTTTTTTTCCAAAACTAGTACACATATGTTCAAATTTAACACAATTTAATATTTTGGAGAATTATTATTAAAAATAATAAAACAGAGAAATATATTAAAAAAATAAATAAAACGCAGCATAAACCGGGTTTCAGAAATTCATTAGTTCAAGACTGGAATAACATCGTAAGGAGACAGGGTGATGATATTTCTCTTACGGACAGAGTTGGTAACTGCAGACGCAAGATATCTCAATGGAAGAGAGGATACAAAACTAATGCAGAGGAAAGAATTCAAGTCATCAGACATCAATTAGATAAGGCCATTACATCAGGAGCTTCCACACTAATGGAACGAAACCAACTCAAGCGGGATCTTAATCAAGCTTACATAGATAAGGAGATTTTTTGGCAACAAAGAAGCAGAAATCGATGGATGCATGAGGGTGACAAAAACACAAAATTTTTTCACACTGTGACAAAAACCAGGAAAGCACGGAACAAGATCATTTCCATTGTAGACAATGATGGAACTCTACACAATGGTGATAATGTTATCTCGTCAGCCGCAATTGAGTACTTCCAAGACCTGTACAAGTCATCTGCTCCTCAGGTGTCCTTACAAGAACAAATATTAAGAGACTTTCAACCAAAAGTAACAGAGGCTATAAATGCTGATCTAACACGAGATGTGAGCCAGGAGGAAATTAGACAAGCAGTTTTTAACATGGATCATCACAGAGCTCTGGGACCAGATGGCTTTTCAGCAGCTTTTTATCAGCAGTTTTGGAATGAAGTTTTTCAGCAGCTTTTTATCAGCAGTTTTGGAATGAAGTTAGTCCAACGGTAATATTGGCAGTAGAGAATTTTTTCAAGTCAGGGCTGTTGGATCTTTCCCAAAACCACACGAACCTATGCCTTATAACAAAGACTGAATCACCTACATCAATGATGGAGTTCCGACCAATAGCTCTCTGTAATGTCAGCTATAAAATAATTTCAAAGATCTTGGTCAACAGACTAAAGATGCATCTGTCAGGCATTATATCAGAGAATCAAGCAGCCTTCATCCCAGGTCGAATGATTACAGATAACAACATCATAGCACACGAAATGTTTCATGCTCTAAAGGTCAGAAAGCGACAGTCCAAATCCTATATGGCCATCAAAACAGACATCACTAAAGCTTATGATAGATTAGAATGGAGCTTTTTGAAGCAGGTTATGCAGCATATGGGTTTTGATTACAAATGGATTCAGTGGGTAATGCAATGTGTGACAACAGTTGGATATTCAATCTTGATAAATGAGACACCAAAGGGATCAATAACTCCAAGCAGAGGCATAAGACAAGGTGATCCATTATCACCTTATCAGTTCATACTATGTGCTGAGGTGCTATCACATATGATGATGCAAGCTGCTTCCAACAGAAGACTTCAAGGCATGAAAGTGAGTGATCATGGTCCAACAATCACTCACCTACTTTTCACTGATGACTCTTTGTTTTTCACATTAGCAAACGACAAATCGTGTAAAGCTATAACTGAAGTGCTGAACACATATGAGAAGATATCAGGTCAAGCAGTTAATCTCAAAAAATCATCAATTACTTTTGGAAGCCGAGTTAGAGCACAGATCAAAACCCGCATGCGACACATACTAGGCATCCACAATGAAGGAGGTGGAGGCAAATATCTTGGTCTACCAGAAGAAGTTAAACAAAAAAAGGTTGAGATGTTCAAATACATTACTGATCGGGTCAGAGGTAAAACACAAGGATGGAGTAAGAGATACCTATCATTAGGCGGCAAATAGGTACTACTCAAGTCGATTGCTCTTGCATATCCATTTTACTCAATGAACATTTTCAAGTTCCCAAAGGAAACATGCGAAGAAATAAACAGCATTATGGCTAAGTACTGGTGGAGTAATGAAGAAAACCGTAAAGGAATGCACTGGTTTAATTGGAAGAGGATGGGACTAACTAAGAAAGATGGCGGTATGGGATTCAGAGATGTTGAACAGTTCAACTTGGCATTGCTAGGAAAGCAAGTCTGGAGGATAATGCAGCACCCACAATGTTTAATGGCGAAGATCCTAAAGAGTAGATATTTCTCAAATATTAATATCCTCAATGCGACTCCAAAACGGAAATCATCCTTTGTTTGGAAATCTCTGCTACAAGGTTGGGATCTCTTGAAACAAGGATTACGATTTATGATAGGTAATGGTTCGGATATTAATGCGTGGCTAGACCCATGGTTACCATGTCACCCTCCTCGTGCACCACAACCAAAGACTGCAAATCCTCGACCAAGCCAAATAAAAGACTGGATTCTAGAGAATGGAAGAGGATGGAATGAAGCTAAAATTCGAGGCTTAGTGGTGGAGTCAGATGTTGATCTCATACTAAATATCAAGCTATGTCCCACAGCGACTCATGACATCTTAGGATGGCACTATAATCTTGATGGACTCTACACAGTTAAATCAGGGTACTGGTTGGCGACTCAACTAAATAGAGATACAAACGTACACCCACCACCAGGAAATCCATTGATCAAAGCTAAGATTTGGAAAATTAATACTGCTCCGAAGATAAAACACTTTTTATGGAGACTTCTATCAGGTGCTTTGTCTGTAGGAGATACACTAAAGAGGAGACATATCAGCTGACATTCACAATGTAGACGTTGTTGTCAGGAAGAAAAAACAGTACAACATCTCTTTTTCGATTGTTTCTACGCACAACAGGTTTGGCGAGCTTTAGGATTTTCACATCAATGTCTTTTTGATGATCGAGTTACGGTGGAGGAGAAGATAGATCTTATATTATCTACTCTACTAAACAAAGAGCACCATCGTTTTACTCAAGTTGCCATTTGGATCCTATGGCGACTATGAAAGAGTAGAAACCATCTAGTGTTCCAACAAAAAAGACTTGACATGGTATTTGTCCCTGAAGATGGCGAGGAATGATGTTTCAGAATGGGAAACAGGGCAAGAATACATTCAGAGTTTACAGATGAACTACAACCCTAGATATACAAGTACTCAAGATTTTTCTATAGAGAGATGGAGCAAACCCCCTGCTGACTGGATTAAGTGCAACTATGATGGCTCGTTTTCATCACATAATCACCAAACAAAAGCTGGATGAATATATCGAGATCATGAAGGTATATATATGGGAGCAGGACAATCACATGGATCAACAATGACATCGACACTTGAAAGTGAACTACAAGCACTGCTACGCCTGGTCAAGAGGATATCGACGAATCATTTTTGAAGGAGATAACCAGGATATAATAGCTCTTCTGGAAGGTACCAAACTCAACTTTGGAGTGTACAACTGGCTTCGAGACATAATACACTGGAAAGGAAAATTCAGAGAGGTTTTATTCAAGTGGACATCAAGGAAATCAAATCAACCTGCAGATTTGTTGGCGAAAACACCTATTCCACATAATACTACTTATCATTTCCATTTATATGTTCCAAGCTTCATTGTATCAGCCTTACATTGTAACCTCTTACAAGCAAATTAAATCAAAGCAGATGTTTAAAAAAAAAAAAAAACGCAGCAATCGTCATCTTTCTTCTACTTAAAACTAAAAAGTTTCCTTCCTTCCCAGTGAAAAGCTTCTCCTCTCTCGTTGCAACGCTTCTTCAATCTCAGATTTTAAACACAAGGCAAGCTTGATTTTTATTATGGATGTGAATCTCGATTCTCGATTATGGGATCTGGATTCAATTCATAGGTCTGATTCCTTTGTCCGATTGAAACTAGTGAGTCTACACCATGTTTAATTTTCTCGTAAGCTTCTCTTCCACCTTTTCGATGTTTATTGAATCTAACGAGTACTAGATTCTAGTTAACTTCAAGAGGAGAAGTTCATATAAAGTCATGGTAAGCTACAAAATCTCCGACTTCTCCTCCAGCATAATCAAATTGAAACAGTTTGTGGCGTTCTCCCTTTGTTGATTTGTCCAAGCAAGTTCATGTATGAGTAAGCAATTCAAGCAGTCGTGAAATTGAGCGATATAATGTAGGTAAGGGTTTAGAGTTGTTTAATCAGATGAAGCATGATCGAATCTCTCCCAATGTGTTTGCTTACAATGTTTCCTATCGATGGGTTGTGGAAAGCGAATAGGATGAAGGACACACAGCAGTTGTCCGACGAAATGCTTGTAAGAATACTTTGCCCTCTCTGATAACATATAACACGTTGATTGATGGATTGTAAACTTGGGAATCTAAAAAAGAGTTTTATGGTGAGAGAAAGTATGAAAGCGAATGACACTGAACGAGTCTTATTACGCTCAACACTTAGCGTAAGAGACTGTTTTAAAGCTGAGATGGTGAAAGATTCATAGAATGTTTTGAAGGAAATGAAAGATCAGAGGTTTGTACCAGATGCTTTCACCTTTTGTTTAATGGTTATTCGAGTAACAAGGAAATTGAGGCTGCATTGGGTGTTTATAAGACTGTGGTTAATTCTGTTGAGTTAGGCCTAGCATGCATCATTAGTTAAGCATTTATCTTTATGTAGTTAGATTTAGATGCTAACTAATAATAAATCTGAAGCATGTTTACTTGAACCTTGCCCAAATACAACATTTTATTTAAAAAAACTCGGTTGTCTTATTACTAATACCATGTTGTATCTTTTTTTAGATTATTTTGGTACTTGTATTATGTTTCTGCATCATAACAATGTCATGTGATTGAACTTCAAGAAGGGTTATATGAAAATAAGGAAGGACTAAATGAAATTTGGGAAGGATTGTATGAAACTAAGGAAATATTCTTTGAATTTCATGATGACTTTCATAAAAAAAGTTTAGATATACTAACATCCGAATATGCATAAAAATGAAATCATCACCCCTTCCTAATGGACTAATCTTCTAATATTTGATACATTGAAGCAAAACCCACAAAAAAAAAAGATTTAGGAACACATTTATTCAAATTTAGGAAGAATTAATATTCATGAACGTCTCCTTGAAGTTCAGGATAGTCTTTATAACACAATGGTTGAAAGATTATATGAAGCTTCTTATTCCTATCATTATTTATAACAAGAGAACCAAGCTCATACATTAAGGAAAAACATAGAAAAAAAAACTCATTTTTCAAAATTTAGGAAGGATTTCATAATGTTTAGGAAGGGTTTTATAATATTTAGGAAGACTTTCTTGAACTTTAGGAAGCTTTCCTAAATATCCAGAAATCTCAAAAACGTGATGAATAGAACCATAAGATCCTCCACCATTGTACTCCGCCTCATCAGCATTACTATCCCACTCTATAATTGACGAACTACAAGCCAAAATGATTATTAAACATGAGTATCACCACCACCATTGTTGCCTCAACAACTCTCCTCTTCTTCTCAATGTCTCATGTATTTCTGGCCATTAACTCAATATCATTCCCTTCATCAGAGCATGACAAGGAGCTGTTCAAGGAGTTCCCTATAGGAAAAAAACTGAAGTCCAACGTTTCACTACTACCATTATTTTAATTGCATAGCGATACAGAGATCACAATCCCATTTTCAATCATTCAAATCCCACTCCACACTCTTTTTACCTTCTTATCTCATATCCACAACTCTAAACCCATAGAACTGTTGAGTCTGACCTTCAATTCTATCTTCCATGACATATAGCTTCTACTCTCAAAAGATCAAATTCAAATCAACATAAGATACACAACAGAACCCAATTGATCTTTGGTAGATCAATGTTGAAAAAACACAAACTTTCAAGCTTATTCCTAATAAATTTCCATTCTTCCCTAAAAATCTAGAAAGGAACTTAGAGACAGATCCTTGATTTCGAATAAACCCAAACACATATGCACACAATACAATTCACAGATAAATAAATTCAAAGACATTTCTCCATATAAGACCTCTCAAAACTTTTTAATTGGGAAATTTATGAGATGTTGATTAAAAATAACTACAATTGAAAGACGATACATCAGCTCATCAAAACCCTATTTCTAGAATTAACAAACCAATTGAACAATGAGTGATTCTCAATTCTATCTCTGTCGTGTAGACAACGATATATGTAGAGGTGGAGGGATGATTACGGAGAGTGCGAGAGAGATTTTATGAGTGAACGATGGGAATGCCGCCATGGGAATGATCTTCATTATCTTTTTCCTTGATTCAGCTTAGTGGTGGAGTTGAATCTGTGTGTGTTTATGAGACGAGGTGGATACATTTCTTTCTTCCCTCGGAGAGGAGATAACAAAAATGATAAAATGCTACTTTTGGAATATTTTAGAGTGTGTGCTAACCTTTAAAGAAACACTTAGATGTATGCTATTTAAGAGTATTTTCTCTATAAAAAATATAATTTTTAATAAGAAAGCAATTTAAATCACTATTTTTTACTACAATGAATTTACAGATCCAAATAAAATATAAAAAGAAAAGTGATTTAAATATATAATATTATGAGAAATACCCTAAAATATCATTAAAACAAGTTTTATGTACAATTATAGCACACATTCCAAAAATTTCTAAAAATAGCACTATTTAACATATTAAAATATTTAAAATTAATTTTAATTTTAATTTTTTTTTTAGGTTTGGGTTTTCAATTTCACATTTAGATATAGTTTTGAAGGATGGAGTTTAGTATTTTGAATTTATGACTTAATTTTGAATAATTAATTGGTGCTATTTTTAGAATTTTAGAGATGTCGTGCTAAGTTGGAAAAAAAAACTTATTTTGGTGTTATTTTTGAGAATCTCCCTAATTTTATTATACAAAGTTAATGTTCTAAAATTAGTAATTAACAGTATCGCAACATTGATGCTTGTTGAGTTGTTTTCAAAGATTCATGATTTTGCTTATTTCTCTTTCTATGTTATAGATTTTTTTTTTGTCTTTGTCGACCTTTCTTTTTCAATTTTGTTGCATCTTTTGAAACTAGATTGCAATTATTGGTCAGTATTTCTCTGCTTATTCGAGTAGAACCCCTTTATACTCCACTTGTGTTCACTTCTTGGAGGGACTTCCTTCTTACTTAGCACTAGAGCACATCCAAGCTATGCTCGAACTTCTCTACAGTAACCGGCTTTGCGCCACCTTGCTTAACACGTAGCCTCTATCATTTTTGCCAATTATAAGAGCATAGTTGATCATATTCTCGAACAAACCAAACTGGAGGCATAAACACAAGATTCGGAAAGGGGCACTCATTACACTTTTAACAGAATCATATTGCAGTGTGAAAAAAATACCATATTTGTAGTAATTAAAAGAATCACTAATCATATTCCACAAGATCACAGATTCATAATTCACTTAGCGTCTTCAACATTGTAAAGAAGAGAAGAAGAAACCATTGTAACGTAAGGATATGCTCGACCATGAGTACTGAAACATGTAACCTTGGAATCATGTGGTGCTTACCAAAAGTAAAATTTATTTTCAAAGCCCACGGAAACTAACTTCAGGTTTCTAAAGACTTGAAGCTCTCATAATGATCCCAAACAGTCACAACAATATTACGGAGTGGCTTTGTCTTGAACTCGGAAATAGGCAGTCCTTCAATTGTGACACTTCTCATGCTACTCGTCTCCAAATTGTAAAAGAAAAGACGAAACGGATCAGACAATTCTTTTGGAACTAGACAAATCTCGCTGTTGTAAAAGGTACCCTTGACGTTGAAGTCAATACCAGCAGCAGACTGGGGTAAATGAAAAGTGTTCATAGACCAATCCTCTTTCTCAGCATCTTCCACAACCCACATTCGAAAACTACCCTTACGAGGTTTCTCAACCACACCAATTTTACCTCTGTAGTTGATCAGAATTTTATCGGTGGCAGAGCGACAAGTCCACAACTTCTCATAAGCCACGGGTACTTTGATGATCTTGAACGTTTCCAAAACTCACAATTATAGAATTAATCTTGGAATCGATGTCCGTCCTACAGGCCCGTAGTACATGGTTCTGTTCATATACATCCCCATGGTCCGAACAATATGACGACAGGTGGCACATGGAGCATCTCTCCATCCTCCTTCTCCTCCCAATACCACAACCTTGTGCTCCGATCTCTCAAACAAACAATAAACAGCAAGCACTTTGTATTGATCTCCAACAGGATCGTACCCAAAATAATAGTCCATGCAGCGCGTATCTTTAAATTTTATCAGGGGAAAACTATGCACCTCTCCCGTACTGGGGTTACGAATCCCCACCCTTGAACTACTGCTAAAACATATCAATCCCCGAACCGCACTATACAACACTCTGCTCCCATCAAATTTGCTTATGTTCAGATCTTTGTAGGGCACACAGTATGAAGAAGAGGAAGACAAAGATGCGTTTGGGCTAGGCGACGAGACTAACAGAAAATTTTCTCTTTTGAAGTCCTCGAAAGCAATAAGAAGACGATGAGCTGAGGAAGAAGCAAAGATATAAATGCCGTTTTTGGAAATCTTGGCTGGTGATGATAGAGGACCAAAGCTTGGAGACGCATCGAAATCTCAGTAAAGACTTCACAGGTAATCTTAAGAGTGTATTAATCTGAAGTTCCAGAGGAATGTAAATCGGTGTCATCGGATAGATCAGCGTCGTTGTGCCGTCAGATAATATATGAAAAAGTTTATAGTCTTTTACAAGATGTAGAAGCTTAAAATATTAAAACCTTCATTGGCCTAGCAAACCCTAACCTTAACCTAATTAAAGTTGGTAATTTTCTATTGGGAAAAATGTCAATAAAATCACGAACTTTCAAAGTGTGGTCATTTTAATCACAAACTTTAGATAAGGTCATTAAAAACATGAACTTCCGTTGACTTATCATTTTAATCACCATATTTTTGTTGACCACGACGAAAAGATCATGTCGTTAAATCCTGAAACGGAGCAATTAGCTGGCATTAAGAGATCGTTAATCCGCTTAACGGAGGTGCAAAACGACACCGTTTGAACCAGAGCAGACCCGATAAAAAACCCCCAAATCAAAAATCCAATCCCTAATTTCTCATTTTCCCCAATCGAAAACCCTAATCCCTAATTCACTTTCTCCCCAATCGATTTCTCAGTTCTTATCTCCAATCAAAAACTCTTTTCTCCTTCTTATCCAACAGATATGAGTTGCAATTCTGGACAATCGGGTGGTGAAAACAGAGACCGCGGATGCCATAGGGTTCCCTCGAAGTGTCATTGTGGTTTAGATGTTGTTCTCTACACATCGAACACGCATGCAAACCCAGGAAGACCTTTCTTTCGCTGTCCAAACAGAGGAGATGTATGTATTAGAATTGTTTTGAATTAGTGTGTTTTCGAGTTTTGATTCAAGTTTTTGTTTTTCAGGACCATTTATTCAAATGGGTTGAAGAAGGTGTATACGAAGAGGTTGTAGACTTGAAGGCTCGGATTGAAGAACTGGAGGAAGATGGAATGTTGATCAAAAGAGACAATAAGAAATGGAAGTTGATGAGCTCATTCTGCTTGGTGTGTCTTTGTTTTAGTGTCATTGCCATTGTGATCTTTATTCTTAAAACCAAAAACCAGAAATTAGTTCTTGGTTACTAGAGTCTTTTGTAATGTGTTTTGTGTTTGTGGTAATGTGACTTTGTAATGGTAGTTTGGCAATGAAAGACTTTGTTGTTTTGGGCATTGATAAATAGAACTTGTTTTGACAACAAACCAAAAAACTTGATACAACAAAAAATAACAAACCCGATTCAACAAAACAAAACAAATCCGAGACAAGATAGATAGTTTTTACTTTGGTCCTGTAACAAAACAAAAAAACTAGTTGATGCAACAAAACAAATCCGAGTGAACAAAACAAATCCGAGACAACAAACCCAAAAACTAGCTGGAACACTCAAACCATGATGCAAATCTACCAAGTCCTTACCCTTGTGGTACTTGTGGTTGTGATCCTTGTGGTTGTGATCCTTCTCCTGGTGGTCCTTGTCTTTGTGATCTTTCTCCTTGTGATCCTTCTCCGTGTGATCCTTGTGGTTGTGATCCTTGTGGTTGTGGTCCTTGCACATGTTCTCTTGATGCATGTGCTCTTAAGACGTGTGCTCTTGATGAGTGTGAAACATGTGCTATTGATCTTTGTAGTACTTGATGTGATTGAGACTCTTGTGGTACTTGATGAGTTTGTGATCCTTGTGGTACTTGATGAGATTGAGACTCTTGTTGAGGTTGAGATACTTGTGGTACTTGATGAGATTGAGACTCTTGTTGAGGTTGAGATCCTTGTCTTTGTGGTTCCTAATTCAAGTGTATGTTAAAAAACTGAAATAAACACTTATTTTTGTAAGCTAAAAACTGGAAAACAAACAGAACAAACCTAATATTTTCGTGGTCTTCCTCTTGGTCTCTTTGGCACACTAACGGCAGTGGGATTTTTACATGCTTGCTTGTTGTGGCCTTCTTGATGACAGTTAGAGCATGTCATGATTCTTTTTGCCCTTGACATCTTCTTGGTGTTTGAAGAAGACAAAGATTCATTTCTTCCTTTCCTCCGATCATGGTTAGAAGGCCTTCTGGGATTTCCCATTCTCCATGGTGGTGGAAATACAGGCAACCGATTCAATCTTGGCCACAATGGCATCCCTTGCACAAGCCTAATACCATCAAGGTATGTCTCTCGCCACTTTTTCTTTGTGTAGTAGTCGTTGACATTATCCTCAACCTTCTCTTTTCTCCCTATAATCACACTTGAGCATGAGAACATGGGATTCCAACCATCTGCCACTTCCTGCATCCATATCAACACTATAACCTACACCACTCTCCCATACCTCATGTATGTTGTTTCTGGCCATATATCTCTTGCAATATTGGGCTCCAGCAATTGCTTTTTCAATCTTTGCATGAGCTTTTTTTGTGAACCGTGTCTTCAACCTCAGCTATGATAAACCTCTTTGCATTTCTGACCATGCACTGTCTTCTTATGTCCTCAAGCAAATCCAGCAAAGGCTTTCTCCTGGCTTGTCTAATAGTCCTATTGAATGAATCACTGAGATTGTTAAGATTGTCATTGCAGCAAGTACCAATCTTGAAAAAAGCTCTTGACCAGGTTATTGGATTTGTAAGTTGCAGAGAGGCGTATGCTTGAGGATTGTATCGCTTGAGTTCTGCCATATTGTCATTGAACTGCCCTGTGGTGTAGCTGCGTGCTATCCTCCAAAAAATGTGTTGTAGTTCTTGGTCGTGGCTGTCTCGCTTCCAGTTATCCATTATGTGTTTTGCACATTGTCGATGCTCAGCGTGTGGAAGGATGTTACTGATCGCTTTAACTAAACCCTGCAAACAAAAACAAATTTAACAAAGTGTAAGTCTCGTATCAGTCAATCAAGTCTCAAAATGAAACCCACAAAAAAAAATTAAAGTCTCATACTTACCGATTGTTTATCCGAAATTAGAGCTAGATGTGTCATTGTAACCAGACCCAAACTTGCACAGAGATGTCTCAATAACCAGTCCCAGTTATCATCATTTTCTATTTCTACAACTGTCCAAGCAAGAGGGACAATCCTATTGTCCCCATCCCTTCCAACTGCAGCTAGAACATGCCTTTTTATATCTCATTTTAAAAAAGCTTCATCTATTCTTGTGATAAGTCTACAAGTTTTTCTCCATGTATCCTTTTGAGCTTTAAAACAGATATACAACCGAAAAAACCTTTGTTTGCTTCCAACCATTGGCCCTGGAGCTGTCTCAATCTCAAATTCTGAGCCAGGGTTCTGATTCAATACCTCCGCTTGATAATCCCATATTCTTGCAAATTGTGATTCATGACTAGCCTTTCTTGCACTCATCACCTTGGTCTTCGCCTTTGCACACTGATCTGGAGTTACTTCTAAGTTATACTCTCTCTTAATCTCAGCAGCCATCTCGTATTTTGTAAACTTCGGATTTACTCTAAGCCTTTTGTCAAACAAGAAAGCTATAGAAGACCTCTTCAACATCTTTGAATACCCTGACCTAACACATACATGCTCATTTACATACACTCTAATTTGCATCTTATGCTTCCTCTTCTCATATGAGCAATACACTCTCCAAGGACACAGAACACCATTCTCATCAACGTAGCAACACTTTGCACCAACCAAGAAAGCATTGGACCGATAGAGTTTAATATCATACCTTGTCTTCAACGAGTACATCAACACGGCAAGCTTGAAGTCTTCGGGAGAGTTGTATCTTTTCTCCACCGCTAGCAAAGACTCTGGATCAGACCAATCTTTAGGAGCTGCCTCATCTTTGTCTTCTTCTTCAATCTCGTCTTCGTCGTCCTACGACAAAGGATCCGGTAGCTTGTCATCGTCCCATATATCATCCCCACTGTCGGAATCAGAACCACCTTCCTTTGTTCTAACCATCTCTGGGAAATCATGTTCAATGTTTAAGTTAGCCACTTCTTCGAGAGCCGATTCTTCGACATTAGCTTCTTCGACATTAGCTTCGTCATTTCCACCACCAACTGCATCATCAACATCATTGCAATCCTCATCTCCATACACCGCGCAGTCATCTTCACTGTCGTGCTCAACTGGAGCCTCCACTTTGTCATCTTCATCACTTCTATTTTTTACGTTTTCCACGCCGACGTGAAGCCCCACCACTCTTTCCTTTATCTCTAACAACAGATTCAACTCCATCTTCAACTCGAGGAGCCTCAATTAAACTTAGTTATTCCTCTTCTGGTGGAGCTCCAACAAACAATATCACACCTTTGTTTCTAACTTTCGGCATTTGGGATTGAGAAATCGATTGGAGAAAAATCGATTATTAAGGAATTAGGGATTTTGAAAGAGAGAATTAGGGATTGGATTTTTGATTTGGGGTTTTTCTATCGGGTTTGCTCTGGTTCAAACGGTGTCGTTTTGTACCTCCATTAAGCGGATTAACGATCTCTTAACGCCGGCTAATTGCTCCGTTTCGGGATTTAACGACATAATCTTTTCGTCGTGGTCAACAAAAATATGATGATTAAAATGGTAAGTCAACAGAAGTTCATGTTTTTAATGGTCTTACCTAAAATTCGTGATTAAAATGGCCACAATTTGAAAGTTCGTGATTTTAATGACATTTTTCCCATTTTCTATTCTATTTTGGGGTATTTTAATCATAATTTTGGTTTATAAATCTTCAAAAAAAAAAGAAGAAGAAAACAAACATGGCTAAGACATTGATTAATAGAAGATTCAAACGAAAGAGGAAAATAGGACCAAAATTAAGAACAAAAAGTACACAAACAACACACCATAAGACTAAAAGGATCCAGAGTTGTCAATACAAGCCCTAAAAACCTGCAACTGGTAGTTGAGGTTTTCATTTTTAAAAGAACAAGAAAAGAAAAAAGATAAGCAAATGACTAAATTGGTTTGGTTAAAGGGGGTAACACTTGCTCAGTACTCCTCCTGTTGGTATTCTCCTTCTTCCTCATCCTCGTACTCACCTTCTTCATCTGCAGTTGCGTCTTGGTATTGCTGGTACTCTGAAACAAGGTCGTTCATGTTGCTCTCAGCTTCTGTGAACTCCATCTCGTCCATTCCTTCACCTGTGTACCAATGCAAGAAAGCCTTTCTCCTGAACATTGCTGTGAACTGCTCACTCACACGCCTGAACATCTCTTGAATCGATGTTGAGTTGCCAATGAAAGTGGAAGCCATCTTTAGACCAGTAGGTGGGATGTCACAGACTGTTGATTTGACATTGTTGGGGATCCACTCAACAAAGTAGGAAGAGTTCTTGTTCTGCACGTTCAGCATCTGCTCGTCAACTTCTTTTGTGCTCATCTTGCCACGGAACATGGCAGAGGCTGTGAGGTAGCGTCCGTGTCTTGGGTCAGCAGCACACATCATGTTCTTGGAATCCCACATTTGCTGGGTGAGCTCAGGGACTGTGAGGGAACGGTACTGCTGAGACCCTCTTGAGGTGAGAGGAGCAAAACCCACCATGAAGAAGTGAAGACGAGGGAATGGGATAAGATTCACAGCAAGCTTACGGAGGTCAGAGTTGAGCTGACCAGGGAATCTCAAACAGCATGTGACACCAGACATTGTAGCAGAGATCAAATGGTTCAAGTCACCAACTGCAGACAGAGAATAAAGATGTAAGTAAGTGTCCTTCTAGCCATATAGACACTTCTCAGCACAAGCATATTAAAACAAGAGCATAACAGAAAACAAGTATATAAGAAAGCAGACAGTACACTTTCACAATCATAAAAATCAGTTTGACAATCAAGCTCTTATATACAGCAAATCCCTTATGTTACAAGAAGTACCGGATATATACAGGACACTTAACAAGAAAGTATGATACCAAGAAGATTAGAGAATAGCAGTATAAGGAATAAGGATTTGTATGTAGTGATGCCATAGACGCAGACAACCAGGGAGCATTAAACAGAACCAATAACACAAAACACTGGAGGTAAGTAGGCCAGAACAAACCATTGAAAACAGTAACAAATCAATTCTGATACGAAACAATGACCAAATCATGTTCAACATCTAGACAATGCATATCAACCATACAACAGAAGGCATCTCATAGAGAAAACAGAGGAATCAACTGATCTAAAACTTTAAAGAACAGTATCAATGCGACCATTAATCATAAAAGGACTTACAGCTAGGTGTTGTGAGTTTCAGAGTCCTGAAGCAAATATCGTACAAGGCCTCATTATCAAGAACCATGCACTCATCTGCATTCTCAACAAGCTGATGAACAGACAAAGTAGCGTTGTAAGGCTCAACAACGGTGTCAGAAACCTTAGGCGAAGGGAACACCGAGAATGTAAGCATCATTCGATCTGGGTACTCTTCACGGATCTTGGAAATCAAAAGTGTTCCCATACCAGATCCAGTTCCTCCTCCCAACGAATGACAAACCTGAAACCCTACAAACAACAAAAATCCCCACAGTTCAGAGTCCCAACAACACCAAAAACACTTCAACGAAAGCAAAATCAACCCTAAAATCGAACAGATCTAGCGAAATTTTTACCTTGCAAGCAGTCACAGTTCTCAGCTTCCTTACGAACAACATCGAGTACCGAATCAATTAGCTCAGCTCCTTCAGTGTAATGTCCTTTCGCCCAGTTGTTACCAGCACCAGACTGACCGAAAACGAAGTTATCAGGACGGAAGGTTTGACCATACGGTCCAGATCTGAGACTATCCATGGTTCCTGGCTCCAAATCCATAAGCACAGCACGAGGAACGAATCTACCGCAACTAGCTTCGTTGTAGTAAACATTGATCCGCTCAAGTTGTAGATCTGAGTCTCCGGTGTACCTACCGGTTGGATCTATGCCGTGCTCGGCGCAAACCACTTCCCAGAACTTGGCACCGATCTGGTTACCGCATTGACCACCTTGGATGTGAAGGATCTCACGCATTTTCGCAATAAGGAAGCGAGATAGAATAGAGAGATTGAAAAGGTTTCGAGATTTCGAGAATCGAAACCCGGAGAGGAAGGAGCGTGATTTAGGGTTTTTTCGGAAAATGTGAAGAAGAGTGAGTGAAGTGAGAAGAGGAGTGATTTTTATATAGAAAGATTTAATGGGTAATTATATATTTTTCCCTAATTTGATATTTCGCTGAATATAGTATTTGTTTTTTTTGAAATTTAAAATGACACGTTTTTTCTAACAAATTTAAAATATTACTTACTGTATAGCAGATTTAATTCTATTTTGTCCATATCCGAAGAATTTTTTTTTACACATCTACTTTAATTTTACATATTCTTTTCTTCAATGAAAAGATGAAATTACTTCTCTAATAATTTTTAAACAAAAATCAAATACCCTAGTTGTACATGTTGCACCCTAGTTATATCCGTTGCACCCTAATTGTACCCGTTGCTTCCTAGTTGTACCCATACCTTTCTTCTTTGATGAAAGGACAAAACTAGCTCTCTAACAATTTTTAAATAAAAATCAAACACCCTAGTTGTACCTGTTGCACTCTAGTTGTACCTAGTTATACCCCGCATAGTGGGATTCGAATCCTGGGCGCGCGCACGTGCGCATGGAACTCGCAACCACTGAGCTACTGTGTTTTTCGTTGAACACTTACTGGTTTAATTATACAGTATTAACCTTTAACAACCTTTATTAAGGGTAATATTATCTTTTTACCATTGAGGGGTTTTTGAAAAATTGTTTTGATGAAAAGGGAGTATGAGATTGTAGTCCGCTGTCCAGCTCCGTTTCATATTAAATAATTCCATAGAAAACAATTAAATTTTCTATTTCACCATTTGTTAGTACATTATTTTATTAGATATAAAACAAAAATTAGACAAATAATAAGACAAAAGTAAGAGACAAAATAAAATTTATTTCATAATTTACATCGTAAATAAAATATGACAAGTGATATAAGATAAAATTTGAACTCTATAAAAACAATAAAAAGAAATGGACTTTATTCTATATAGAAATTTTGTATATCTGTATTTTAAAATAAAAAAATTATATGTTGTGTTAGTTTATATCTTATGATATTTTTTTATAATTATAGTTATTTATATATGTTATGCTATAATTTCAATAATGTATGTCTTACAACAAGAATTAAATACCACTGTAAAACATACTTTTGTAATCTGTATTTTTCTTTAAAGCAAAATAAATATTATTTTATGAGTAATAATATATATGTAGATATATGTTATATTTTTTTGTTAAATAATGATTAGTTTTGTCATATTTTGTTTTAATATATTTGGCATTTTTTTAATATTATAGTGACATATTATGATCCGTCCGACAAAATAAAGTATTTTTTTAAGATTTAAAATTAAAATTTATATTTTAAAATAGATAATATTATTGCAGAAAGAAAAAAGATCTTATTTTGTTTAAGATCTTCTTTTTTATAGTTTTTAATTTTATTAAATCTTTCATAATACTGTGCCGGATAAACTTCAGTTTTATAACTATGTGTGGTACAATATTGTTCTTAAATTTTTTAATATAATTATAATTATGTAATATGTTTTAAACACCAAAATATTTTATAGTAAATTTTTATGGATTAAGTTGATTATACTATTGCAAATAGTGGTCAAGACTGAGTTCACATCAAATGGAATTCCAAATGTGTGTAACCATGATAAAGTTTCATAATCAATTTTGCAAATATTTAGAGGTATCAAAGCTTATTTAAATAATCTCATCGTATAATCTTGTACATTTACATTGTCAAAAAGAAAAAAATTGTCAAAAAAAAAAAATCTTATACATTTACATGCCACCTGTTATAATGAGCATAACTCATTCTGCCATATAATTCAATATTTTAAATATATTTGTTTTTTAAAAATCGTTTTGAATCTATAAAGGAAAAAATTATATACAATCGTGCATTGCAATATACTAGGCCTTCTAATTCTATAAGAGTATTTTTGTAATTTTTAATTTTTTTTATCGTATTCTTTTAAAATATCAAGCTAAACTATTTTTAAATGTTATAAATTCAAATATTTTAAAAGATTATATTATTATATAAATAGAAATATTTAATTTACTATGATATTCTACTCACTCGTAACTTTTGATCCATGTACAATTTATTTTTCATAGATTGAACAATTTGTATACGTTTTAAAAAGTCAAATCATTGCATATGCAGAAAAATGTACTTTTATTATATGGATAACATGATGATTGAAACATGGATTTTTCTGTGGATAGACATATGAATGAATGAATGATGCAATCAAGCAAACAGGCATAAGCAGTGATGATCAAAATGGATGCAAGGTGTTTCAATACCCTTATGATGTTGTAGCATAAAGGATATCAATCCATAAAGAGTGTGATAGGTAAGGAGTCAAGATGTGATCAATGCATTCAAGTTAGGCCAAATATAATTATGATTGGTTTCTAACAACCTAATGACAATAATGAAATGCAATGAACTAAGACAACTTAAGACAATACTAATGCTGAATTAAACTATAGAACAAGTGCAATAAACAAGACTAAGCAGAATTAACTAATAAGCAAAAGAAAACAGGAACAGAACAATGCATAAGCAAGAAAGTAAAAGGGAGCTCAACCTAGCACTCGGTCGAGTGCATGGTCAAGTGGGAGGTCGAGTTGACAAGCGAATGAACAGAAACAAAGCAAATAATGAAAACAGAGCAAACAACAAGCAATTAACAATACTTAAACAGGGAAATCAATAAACAAAGAAAGGTCTTAAGGATGGATTCATGGGTTGGACTCAAGCTAAGGTTATCTAAACTGGTCAACAAACCTCAATCAACAATGAGCTATCTCTAGAAAATGATCTTCTAATACTTGTTAATCCATTCTCATGACAATAACAATCAAACTTAGATACTCTTAGACCTAGTTTTCACTAGCTATTACATATAAAAGCATGCATTAAACAACCAGATCATCAATGTCAAAAATCACTTTAAACATCTAATCTCTTAGCATGCTTCATGATAATCTCTAGTATTATCTTTATCTAACAATTTAGACATTGGTGTGATGCTAAGAAGCTTAAGATCTATCCTTACCCTCTCAGTATAAGAATAGCATAGAGCATATCTAATCTAGAAGAGATGTATATACAATCAAGCTTGACCAATCTAAACAACCATAACCCTTATCCAGCCTAATCCATCCCTAAGATCCTAAGCCACTAATAAGATCTAAAAATCATCATGAAGAACACAAACCCAGAAAATGATCATATAGACATGGATGGATAGATAATGATGAGATGAACAATTTAATACAAAGAAGTGAAAGAAAATACTCAATATATTCAAAGTTATGAAGGTTACAAATCTATGAAAATCTAGAAAAAAGATAAGAGATGATGCAATAAAGTAAAAGCAGCTAAAAATGGCAAAAACTAGGTTATGAGGTGTCTACATGGTTTCCAGGGTCTCCCCTTTTCGGCCACAAGTGCGAGCACATATATATAGTAACGAGAGAGAAGCCCTAGTTAGCTAGAGGACAAAACAGAGATTCGGCTGGAAGTGCTCGACCATGTGCTCGGTCGAGTGCTCGGTCGAGTGGTTGGTCCGTCACGTAGCTCGAATCTTCGATCTGGGATGATATCCGTTCAGTAAAATCAAGATAACTCTTGAAATACACCTCTGATTGCCATGAGACCACCGACATTAGAAATATAACTCAATTTCCTACAACTCTCATGAAGGATGCGGAAGCTGAATCGCAACGGAAGATCTTAATTTGGATCGATCTTTGAGGAGCTCGTTATGAATCCGACCGAGTACTCGACCGTGTGCCTGCTCGAGTGTTGTGGTCGATTTGCCTTGCGAATCCACTTCCTGATATTTTCAGTCCTCTTGTTTAGCTCCAGAAATAACACCAAGTCCTTCCTTACCCTTTTAGAGCTTCATAACACCTAATAATACTCCAAATGCACAAATGTATGCAATGCATGCTTCTAAACATCCTAAGTGCATATTTGGACATAAATGACTATAAAACCTAAGGAATCATTTCTATATGATGCAAAACATGAACTAAACAAAAAGTACATTTAGACTAAGAGCAGTAACATCAACACCCCCAAACTTAGTCTTTGCTTGCCCTCAAGCAAATAAACAAGACATAAGTAGAAAGGTGAGGTTTGAAAGTGGGATCTTAGAACCTAACAACTTGCTAATGAGCTACCTAGAATCAATGTCCAAGTTACTAGTACTATGATGCAAGGTGAATGAGCTGTACTTAAAAACTTTAGACAGACCTATCACAACCTCTACTGATTCAAGCCTTAGATATCCACATGCATTCAGATCAATCATTTCCTTTAACATTCATTAAGCAAGAACATGAATCAGATTGTGCAATGTTTAAACTCATTTGGCTTGGAGATAAAGGTTTAGAGACAAGGATGGTCTCTCTTTAGAGTGGGGCTCATTAAGTCAAGGTTCTCTCATAAAAATGGATTGAGCTTTAGAAGAAGGCTAAAGGTAAGAACTAATAGACACATACAAGAACAAAACCTTGTCTACCCAAAGGCACCCAAAGTGTTTGATCCTAACATTTTAATCCCAAATGGTCCTAGTTCTACCCTTTAACTTCATCACTTCTCAAATACCCTTTTTCTCTTTTGTTCTAAGCCTTAGGAGAGGTTTCTTACTTGAACTTTCTAGTGGAATAGAGGTTTCTTTCTTATTTGCTATGGTTCCCTTTTCTTCTTACTTCTTAAGACATAAAAGCTTTTTTCTATACTCTTCTTTTCTTTGACCAGAACCATCTTTAAAAATCTCATACTTCCCATTCTTTCACTAGAGCTTAAATTTACTTAAACACATTCCCTTCCTAAAGACTCTAACCTTTTCTTTCTCTTTTTCTCTTTTCTTTTTCTTTCTTTTTCAAAACAACCAAGTCCCAAACCCAAGAATTAAACCACCTAGTCCTATCTAGTTTGAAAATTGCAAACTAGAACTACACAAGGCTTTACTCTTGTCAGCTCAAACCTAACACTTTCTACCAAGCTCAATCCCAAAAAGGACTTACACACTCAAGAATAAACATGGCTTGAAAGAAGGGTTGGTTAAGGGTAGGAGGAACTGATTTAAAAGTGAAATCAGCTACTTGTATCAACAAGAGTGGTAAAAAGGAGAAAGATGATCCAAATATGTATATGGTATCCATGAGTTTAAAGTAATGCACAAACAGATAATTACAAGTCAATATTAGGTTCTTATAAGTAGGAAATGACATCAAATCACAAAATGCTTCAATTTAGACCAGAATGCAATATAGGAATTCAAGGCTTGGTTCAATCTTATGTTTCTAGATCACTCAACTAGCATCAAAGTACTATTAACTTGGGCATTGATCCTAGTCTAGCTAATTTAAACAAGTTAACAAGGCTGAACTCATCATAGATCCCTAATGCAAATATGAAACAGTCCTACATGAAATATACTAACAAGATCCTAATATGCAATGCAAACTACATGAACACTCTTTTATTTATTTTATTTTTTTGTAAAGATTTTTGCAAAAAAATTTAAATTTTTAGGTTTTTCTATGCCATAGATGAAATGCAAGTACTAACATGATTATGCTAAAAATTTGAAATAAGAAAACAAAACACAACATCAAATGTCATCTCAAACCCTCCCCCAAACTTAAATTATACAGTCTCTTGTGTAAGAGAAATTTGAAGGAGGATTTAAGAATCAAGAAACAACACAAAAACAAAAAAATGCAATGTTATATACAAATATAGAGTTGGAGTATTACTTGGGATGGGCTAAGGGTGGGATTCATTTGATATCCACCAAGTGCTTAAAGGACCTCCATGCTACCTGACCAACCATAACACTAAAGAAAACAAGATCAAAATAACAAGAAACTTAAACCAATATGTACAAGGATACCTTTGGGACTTCCTCCCAAGTGAATTTGTTTAAAGTCTCTAAGCTTGATTTTGCATACTTCTTATGCTTTTGAAGGGTTATAGAGAGGTGATGAAGTCCCCTTTGTTCTTAAAGATTCCATTGCTCCTCTTATTCCTGGGTCAATGCTAAAAGAGTTGTGTCTGCTAATAATACTCATACCTTGCCATGCTTTCTTTGGAGAGGAACTTCTCACTCTACCATGAAGCTTCTTGATTTGCCCCCTTATCTCCTCATCCTTAGTTGTTAAATCCCTCACTAAATCATGTAGAATGTTTATAGTTTGAAGCTTAGACAAACCATTGAAGGAAGGATTTCTTGGCTCTTGTTGTTGATGAAGCTTGGGGATGAAGTCAGGGCATTTTGGGTGACTTGGTACCACTCGGTCGAGTGACCTAAGGTGCTCGGTCGAGCAGCAGGTCGAGTTCTCTCTTTTTACCTCATTCACACCCTCAAAGATTTCAGACTCAGTTTCATGACCTTTCTCTTTATTCCTGAAGGTTGTCCATCAATAGTTGGCTTCTTCTGCTCAAGCTCTTTAACTTGTGGCTTATCCTTTATTTTAGCATCTTCTAACAAAGGTTCATGACTCAAGAGCATCATTGCTTGCTGATCAATAGAAGCCTTGTACTTTTTCAGCATTTGCTCTTTAAACCGTCCTGGAAATGGCAAAGGTGGTTGATAGGGAGGAGGAATGAACCGAACCGGCTTGCTAGATTCTTGAGCAATGACTCGATCAGGCACTCGACCAGGCACTCGACCATGTGCATGGTCGAGTGTATGGTCGAGTTGTGTCTCAAGCTCAGTTATCTTCTCATTCTGCAGCTCTGGTTGAAGAAAATCCTCCCCAACTTGGTTGTCACTGTCCTCAGTGAGCTTTGAAGGTAGTTCTTTGAGGGAGATAGCTTGGGTAGTGGCATACTCCTTTAGATTGTCAATTGATGTCTCATTGAGTTGTCTAGAAGAAGAAGATTCACTCTTGCTCTCAAGGTGAAGGATTATGCAAATTAAAGCTTCAATCTTGATATTAAGGGCACCATATGTGGAGTCTATCTTGTTTTTCATCTCTGTGAGCTTCTTACTTGTTTCCATATCTCCATTAACTTGGCCTTTTATGACCTGCTGAAGCATACTCTTCATCTCTTGATCTAGAGCAGGAGTTTGTTGGAGTTATTGTGGAGGATAGACTTGAACCATAAACTTCTCATCTTCACAAACAACAAGTACTTGCTTTTGTTGGGTTAGAAGTAGTTTATCTAGCTTCTCAAGCTTCTCATCTAAGGCTTGTAGTTCCTTTATATGCCCTTCCTCATAAGCAACACCTTCTCTTAAGCTTCTATCATATTCTTCACTATAATTGCCATTGGACTGAGCAAAGTTCTCTACTAAGTCCCAACCTTTATCTACATCTTTATTCATGAAGCTTCCATTCGAGGTTGTGTCTAGGAGCATCCTGATCTTGGGAAGAACACCTCTATACAAAGTACACAACAAATATTCCCTGCTAAATCCATGATGTGGGCATTGTCTCTGATAGCTTTTGAAGCGCTCCCATGCTTCACTGAAAGATTCACCATTCTGTTGGAGAAATCCTGAAATTTCATTCCTCAAATGTGCAGTCCTTGAACTAGTAAAGTATTTTGCAAGGAAGACCTTCTTACAATCAACCCAAGAGGTGATTTTTCCAGAATGTAGAGTCTTCTCCCACTGATGTGCTTTATCTCCTAGAGAAAAAGAAAACAACCTCAGCTTCAAGGCATCCTCACTGACTCCATTTATAGTGGTGAGGCTACAAAGCCTATCAAACTCATCAAGATGGGCAAGGGGGTCTTCAATAGGCAGTCCATGAAATTTGTTGCTTTGAACCCTTGAGATAAGACTACTCTTGATTGTGAAGGTTGTGTTATGGAGAACAGGAGGCACTATCCCATATCTATGAGTATGAGTAGTGGGAGCATCACTATCACCAATCTTCCTTCTCATTTGAGGTTCATGCAGATTTTGTGGAAGTTCCATTTCCACCTCTTTTCTGTTTTTTTGAGACTCTGAGCAGGTGCTCGAACAAGCACTCGTCCGTTTGCTTTGAGGTACTCGACCGAGTGCCTAGTCGAGTGGTACCTGAGAATCAAAACAGAACACCAAAATAACAAAGAGGTGAGTAATAGAATCAAAAGTAACATAGATTAATCTTGAAACAATGAAATCTCGACTGGAACATATAAACACCCTAATGGCAACGGCGCCAATTGAAACAAGAATTTTTCTATCTTAACCTATGAATGAATGAATGGTGCAATCAAACAAACAACCTTAGGCTAAGATGATCAAAATGTATGCAAGGTGTTTCAATACCCTTATGATGTTGTAGCATAAAGGATGTCAATCCATAAAGAGTGTGATATGTAAGCAGTCAAGATGTGATCAATGCATTCAAGTTAGGCCAAATATAATTATGATTTGTTTCTAACAACCTAATGACAATAATGAAATACAATGAACTAAGGCAACTTAAGACAAATGCAATAAACAAGACTAAGCAGAATTAACTAATAAGCAGAAGAAAACAGGAACAGAACAATGCATAAGCAAGAAAGTAAAATAAAGCTCGACCTAGCACTCGGTCGAGTGCATGGTCGAGTTGACAAGCGAATGAACAGAAACAGAGCAAATAATGAAAACAGAGCAAACAACAAGCAATTAACAATACTTAAATAGGGAAATCAATAAACAAAGAAATGTCTTAAGAATGGATTCATGGGCTGGACTCAAGCTAAGGTTATCTAAACTAGTCAACAAACCTCAATCAACAATGAGCTATCTCTAGACAATGATCTTCTAATACTTGTTAATTTATTCTCATGACAATAACAATCAAGCTTAGATATTCTTAGACCTAGTTCTCACTAGCTATTACATATAAAAGCAGACATTAAACAACTACATCATCAATGTCAAAAATCACTTTAAACATCTAATCTCTTAGAATGCTTCATGATAATCTCTAGTATTAGCCGTATCTAACAACTTAGATATTGGTGTGATGCTAAGAAGCTTAAGATCTATCCTTACCCTCTCAGTATAAGAATAGCATAGAGCATATCTAATCTAGAAGAGATGTATATACAATCAAGCTTGACCAATCTAAACAACCATAACCCTTATCCAGCCAAATCCATCCCTAAGATCCTAAGCCACTAATAAGATCTAAAAATCCTCATGAAGAACACAAATCCATAAAATGATGATATAGACATGGATGGATAGATAATGATGAGATGAACAATTTAATACAAAGAAGTGAAAGAAAATACTCAATAGATTTAAAGTTATGAAGGTTACAAATCTATGAAAATCTAGAAAAAAGATAAGAGATGATGCAATAAAGTAAAAGCAGCTAAAAATGGCAAAAACTAGGTTATGAGGTGTCTACATGGTCTCTATGGTCTCCCCTTTTCGGCCACAAGTGTCAGCACATATATATAGTAACGAGAGAGAAGCCCTATTTAGCTAGAGGACAAAACAGAGATTCGGCTGGAAGTGCTCAACCATGTGTTCGGTCGAGTGCATGGTCGAGTGGTTGGTCCGTCACGTAGCTCGAGTCTTCAAATTAGCAACCTCTGATTGCCTTGAAACCACCAGCATTAGCAAGTTAACTCAAGTTCCTACAACTCTCATGAAGGATGCGGAAGCTGAATCGCAACGGAAGATCTTAATTTGGATCGATTTTTGAGGAGCCCGTTATGAATCCGACCGAGTACTCGACCGTGTGCCTGCTCGAGTGTTGTGGTCGAGTTGCCTTGCGAATCCACTTCCTGATACTTTCAGTCCTCTTGTTTAGCTCCAGAAATAACACCAAGTCCTTCCTTACTCTTTTAGAGATCCATAACACCTAATAATACTCCAAATGCACAAATGTATGCAATGCATGCTTCTAAACATCTTAAGTGCATATTTGGACATAAATGACTATAAAATCTAAGGAATCATTTCTATATGATGCAAAACATGAACTAAACAAGGCCTTAAATATAGTAAAATATAGTAACATCAATGATATATTTGTTTTAAAAAATAGAATCATCCTAAGAAGAAAAATGAAGTATAATGATTAATAACAAATTAATATGGTAAATTATATATCAAATCTTATATGTCCTTGTCAAAAAAAAAAAAAAAAAAATCTTATATGTCCATCTTGATTGGTTATTCATTTTTTTTGTAAACTAATAATGTATTTTTGCTCTTATAAAGTAATTAAATTGCATAAATTAATATTTGATATTAGTATAATTTTTTGTCTTCAAAATCTATATTTGTAATGGCATTTTGATGTAATTATTAACACTCTAAAGGTTATAATCAAAATGTATTTTCGTAATCTATATATATAAAGTTAACTTTTCTCTCTTCTCTTTCTTCCACATCATTATCCACCTAATCAATATATTTTTTTTACATTAAAAAAATACTATTTTAAATATTCATTAATTACTTATTTATTATTTATAACTAATAGTACTAAAAATAAATAAAAAACGAATTAACTAAAGTTAAATAAAATTTAAAATAGTATAAAAATTAATATAATTTTTTTTAGTAAATAATAAAAATAATAACTATATAAAAATGAATTAAGTAAAATAAATGTAAATTTTAAAATATTAAAAATAATACTATAAATTTGTTTTAATAATAATTTTATTATTCAAATTATAACCAACAAGTGATCATATTCCAAAATTTATAATGGATTAATGAGTTTTAGAATGGAAGTAAGATTTTAATGTCTGCTGGAGTAAAAAAACAATTTATGTAATTGTATTTATAAATCTAAACAGAAAAATAAAATTGAAGTGGAACATTAGTTTATTTTTAAAATTCTTTCATATTATAGTGACATATTATTGACATTGCTATAACAAACCAATTTAGAGTGTTTGTAGTTTCTAACTTTAATATCAAGTTTCAATACTTTAAAAATATTTCAAAAAAGATTATTTAAAGTTTATTATAGTATATAAAATTAAAAAAATTCAACAAAAAAATATGAAATTGAATTTAAATATTCAAATTTTGACCCGTTACTCAGTAAATTTTTTAATTCAATAGATAATATTTTCAAAGAATAATATTAACAAAAATTGAATATTTTATAGATTGAATGATTTATATTTATTTTTAAAATTTTAACTTATGGTATATCCGGAAATAAAAATATTTTTTTATTATAAGAAATAATATGATATTTTTTTTCACAAAATAGACTCATATATAAAAATGAGAGGTGAATTATAATAATAATTAACAAATTAATATGTTAAGTTAGATATCAAATGATTTTATTTAATGAATAATTTAATAAAGGAAATTAATATGGTAACTTAGATGATATCAAATAATTTTTTAGAATATTCTCTTTAATATTTTTGGAAACAATAAATCCAAACTATACAAATAATATAAAACTTAATGTATAACGTATTTGTAACAAATTTATTAAAATTATATAGTCTACAAAACAATGTTGTGTACTTCTGTTTTATTATATAGGGCGATATATTAATTATCATATAAGTTAATATAATTTTAGTGGAGCTAACTAATTCAATTGCCTAGTCAACTAATGAAAGGAAACATACTATGATTTTTATACGTGTAATAGTCAATATTTATAAAATTACGTAAATGCATAATCATGAATTTAAACTATTTCATTTCTCATCCAAAATATTTTTTCATTTTGAATATTTAATTTATTATAAAAGAGCATAATTTTTTTTAGATGATGAAAGACAAATCAAATAAAATGTAGGAAAAATATATGAAGTAGATTTATCAATTATATGATAGTAAATTTTATTATAAATAATCTTGATATCTATTTTTTTTTGTGGCAAAAGAACTTAGATATAATTAAAATACATGTTAAGTGTACTAACTGTGTAGAGAAATACGATTTTTGGAATTAAGATTGACATAAATTTTAAAAACTTAAAATAAAAGTTAAAAAAAAAAACAAAGTCAAAAATAAAGGAGAACATGTGTCACACTATCACCAAAAGAAAATGCCAAATGCAATGTTGGAAAGCGTTAGAAAAATACTCTCTCATATTTTGGTAAATCTAAGATCCATTTTAAAACTACTAAATCAGCCAACACACACGACGAAATAGTGTAATAATAATAGAGAAAATGGAGAAACGAATAGCACATCAAAAATCCTTACAAAACTTGCGCTGAGAAGACATTGTCTCTATACACATACCAAGTTTCTATCGATGCTTCAGAGTTCAGCTAATAAATGCTTAAGCATTCCATAGCATAGATTCTAAGGCAACAAGTTTTATATGTCCATGCAGCGAAAAAAACATGCAAGACGAACATGCTTATCATTTGCAAAAGTATGCAATACTTAGTTTTTTTACATATGAAGCATCATCTATTTGCGTGTGAAAATCTTGTGTGGTTATAGATTTAAAAATGGTTCAATTCATATGATATAGTTATCCTTAAGATTGTGGTCCTTGTGTTGAGACTTGTTCTTTGGAAGGAAGCTTTGTTGTACCCCTGGACCGTAGTTCATTCACGATCACAGTGAAGCTTGGCCTCTCTGATGGTTCCGCAGACCAACATCTCTCCATCAGCAATTTCCAGTCCATGTCACAGAAGTCAGGAATTGGCGGTCGTAGCGTATTACTAACTATACCACCTGCTTCAAATTTTTGGTTAAGAAAATCCAAAATAGAAACAAAGCAAACCCGTAAACAAGTATTATGTAGAAAAGGTTTCACCTATGATCGCCCCGTAGTGCAAGTCGGCGTAAGGTTCTTCACCGGTGAAGAGTTCCCAGAGCACAATTCCAAATGAAAACACATCAACCTATAGTGTCCAGATTAAGGCTATCCGCTAGAGAAGCAAATACATTATACAGACAAATAACCAAGTAGGTAAGAGTTGATTAGTTCACAAACCTTCTCAGAAACAAGGCTACTGATTCCATTTAGAAGTTCTGGTGCCATCCATGGGAGTGTTCCTCGGACACCACCCGATATTAATGTCTGACATTTTACCTTCGAGAGACCCAAATCCCCAACCTGAAATGATCACAAACTTCTATCAGCAACTTAAAGGGGAAAGATAGCACACACAACCAAGTGGAATGATTTCTTATATGTTTTCCTCTGTTACGAGAGTGTGAACTCTACTCAGAACTAATGCTAAACCTTATCTATGCATACAAAATAATAATCCTGAATACCATTACTTGATTCCTCACCATTATCCCTTCTGATTATGAATCTCATGTTAAGAGTTCGATGCATATAGACAAAACTATTTAAAGAGACGAAATATAAAACTCGAGTCAATCTACCTTGCAAATTGGGCGATGAGGATCTCTGAGATTGACGAGTAGGTTATCACTTTTAAGATCAAAGTGTACTATATTCTTTCCATGCAAATACTCCATCCCAAAAGCAATATCCATCGCGATCAGCAGGCGCTTGCGCCTATCAAGATTCCTGAAAAATAAACCATTACAATTAATGGCGTTCTTATAACCATGAATCCATGTGTCAACATAGCTATGAGGAATGTATACATACGATACCTCACATTCTTCTGCAATGCATTTCGTAAAGAACCATTAACCATGTACTCTGTAACCGTTGCCACAGAACCTCCAGGTGAATCCAGCACAACCCCATAAAAAGCAACGACGTTAGGATGATGCAAGCCAGCTAGGTTCTGTGCCTCGTTCCAAAAGTCATCGATCTGATAATTTAAAGATAAGATAGAAATCGTTATGAACTATTCAACATATGTCTAAACATGTTTTTAAAAAGCATCATCAGCTGTACTGAGACAAACCATTCGTTCTTGCTCAGATGGTTTGCCAGCAAAACATCGATCATTGATCCGTTTGATTGCAACATCAGTGCCTCGCCATTTCCCATGATAAACTGTCCCAAATGTGCCAGATCCTAGTTCTCGCAATTCCTCAAGGTCGATGTCCTTTATAATCTATCAAAATATAACATATGATTCTCACAATTCCTCAAGGTCTCTCTCCTAATGAACGTAAGTGAATTAAGAACAAGGTGTCAAACCTGCAACTGATCCAGAGAATCAGAACCAGAATATCCTAAGTACAATCTTTCGACAAGCTGGTTCCTGATATCCTGAGAAACAATAATAACAAATTCATCACTTCTGAAGCGATACGAAACCTAACGAAAGGAATGACAAAAATAGTGAACAGTATGCGACAGACCTTGAAGTGTGTGGACTGGTGTTTTATTTCATCATTACGTGAAAATTGACCTTTATCAGAAGCATACTCTTCCACGTTGATCGGAGGTTCATGATATGAAGGTGTACTTGATTGTAAAACAGAAGCAGCCACTCCTTCAGCAACATTCTGAAGTTCTTGTTTGATGTGCTCCTCCTCCGAGCCTTGCAGAAAGAAGCAAAGACCAATCAACAGATAATCCTCAACGATAATAACATTAAAAAAAAAAAGTAGAAATGGAGTCATGTATAACACAAAAAACACCTTTGAAAGAACTAAGTAGGTTAGGTTTGGTATCCTCCTTTGAGTCAGTTTGCAAATTCCATGGGCCCGGGTTGCTAAAAAATGACGATGACTCTTTGACGTCTGCACCGCCAACACTAGATGACAAGGATGATGGTAAATTGGCAGCACCAGGATGTGATGATAAGGACGATGGTAAATTAGCAGCATCAAAGGAAGGTTCAACAGCGCCATATACGGGGTTGCAGGACTGCGCTTCCAGAGAACCGAACTGCTGACCTCCAACCAATGATTGTAGATACAAACCAGGATTACCTAATAAGGGTGACTGTGTTGGCGCACATGATGTATTAGGTTGAGATTCATGGCCTGGAAGAACGTCTACTCTTGTTAGTGTCTCATTTGAGTCCGTGTGACCAATGTTTGGACTTACTGGAAATTGACCAGAGGTGTCATGTAGGAACATATTATTCCTTGCCGTTTGTTGAGAACTGGTACCCATAATATCTTCTTTTCCAAATTTTTCAACTGGTGAGACGAAATTCTGACAATTGGTATATGTCTCAGGAGCATGTATGTTAACATTATCCATCAATCCTCTTGGTTGGTATTGGCCATATGCTACTGAAGGGTCTACAGGGTTTTGCTGCTGTCTAGATACTTGAACTTTTATCGGAACATCTCTCACAATCTCATTGAGTAGAGGTTCAATTGTCTCGACCTGAGCACTCGCAACATTGGCTGTACGTAAAGTATCTCTGTCTTGATGACCAGAATGATTGAGGAAGCTTTGTTGACCCGTAAGATTATCCATCTGTTGGATTCTGACGATATCATCTGGATGTGAAGCAGGGTAAGATGAGCTCACATACGGTACAAACATTGTAGAGCCATCATTTCTCTCCCGTATGGTGGGATCAGAATGCATATGAGGCAAAGAAGTCTGGCACATTTGACAATCATCTACCCTTTGAAAACTTTCAGGCATAACTACTTGTTGATGCAAAACTCTATCAGGGAGAACAATATGTTGAGATGGTGGAACCTGAGTCCCACCATAACCGCTAGTTGGTATACCAGGAGCAACCGTACCTTGATATGCAGAGTAGCTCGGCTCTGTAGGAAAAGGGACTAACTTTTGAATCCCCACATTTCTTTCAGCAGGAAAGTTCCCCAACATGGTTTCTTGGGTTTGCATTGCCGGGTTAATCAAAACTGGTGTGACACCAATCTGAGCATTCAAGGGAGCCATTGTCATGTGAGCAGCAGGAAACAACTGGTGTGATGAGACATTCAAAGTACTTCCTTGAAAAGGTTGTTGGGAGAGCAAAGAGGTAGTACTTGGCAGAAACTGGTTAGGTGAATGAACAGAATCTGGTTGTCTTAAAACTTCTAACCGAGATTCAACATACACCGGTGAATGATGTTCAGATGGCGTAGCTATGGGTAGCTGCTGGATCTTACTAGCGTTTGCTTGCTCTGAAACAGTCTCGAGCTGAGAAGAATGAAACGGATCAGCTGGAACATTCATAGGTAAAACATAAGTAGACGAACGCGGATCAGGAGGAACAAGTCTTGGTACAGTATTCACATAAGTGTGAGGTGAAAAGGTACACGAGGTCTGGGTTGCAACAAACTCAGTCTGACCAAGGCCCAAGCTATCAACAACGTCCACGCCACTAAAATCAGAATTCGGATTAGAACCACCACTAGCAACACTCTCCTTACTCGCAACAACACCATTCACAGCCTCTACAAATCTCTGCCCAATGTCAACTCCATCCCCACCATACTCCGCTACTTCAAAAGTATCATCAACCTCAGACGAAGAAGCATCAAACAAAAACACTCTCAACTTCCCAGAAGACCCATCTGAAGATCTCTCCACCAACTTATCAAACTCTTCCATCATATTATCAATATCCTCATTACAAGAAACAGAGACCAAAGCATCAAGCTCCTCATCAGGAAGCTGGTACTTGATAACAACAACAGGCTGACCATAAACCTCGATCATCTTCTGCTCAAACTCATCAAATCCCACGTTTCTTTTAACAGTAACGATCCTTGTCTGACCACCAACGTATCGTAACACCCCATCGCTTGGTCGAGGCATTATCTTTCCATTGTAGCTACACAAAAACTTCAACTTTTCCCCATCTTCTTCACTATCTTTAATTCCAAGATTTGGATTGTTCCTATCTATACTTAACTGTTCACTACAGTTGTTACTTTCTTGAATAAACCCAAACCCAGTAGTGATTCCATCAGAGACACACTTATTACCCAAATCAGAGATATGATCAAACCCAGAACTGGGTTCATGTGCCATTGTTTTGTGAAAAAAAAAGCGAATTTGAAGCAGAGATACGCAGATAGAGTTGATTTCTCTCACCTGGTCAATCTTGAAGATTATTTTCTTCTTATTCGGGGAGGAGGCAGAGGGAGTCGCTGGAGTTGATGGAAAACGACGACGTTCTTCGGAGTTATCAAACTTGGATTTTCTCAGTTGAAGCAAATTTAGTTTTCTCGGGGAAAGGTTTTTTTTTAAGGTAAACACGTGAGAGAGTGAAGAAAGATGAGAAGGGGCACGTGGTCTGGGCTCTTGGTCTCTCTGGCCTCATGCAAAAGAAGAAGAAAAAAAAGGTTGCGTTTGTTATCCAAACTGTGTCAGAGAAAGTGTAATGCTCCATCACTCGACATGTTTTTTCTTTTTAAATAAAAAAAAATTAAAAGTTCAAATAAAAAAGTTTGACACATGAGAAATTGTATGAAGAAAATTGTCAAATTTTGGTTATCACTTGTTATCTCTCTTTTAAAAATCTCTGCCTACGATTGATTACCCTCTCTAAAAACTCTCTCCACCTCAATTAATAATTAATTCCCGCTTAGTATTAATTATTTAATTATATTTGTCTAATTTAATTATAATCTATCTAACCCGATTACTTACCATTTAATTTTGCATATAGTAATTATTTTTATAGTCAAATATAAATCAAATATGTATTTTTTTTGTTATTTAAACATTTAAATTAAGAGTTTATGATGTTTTACAATAATTAATGTACAATTTTTTAATGAAAATCATAAATTCTTTTTTTTGTGTCAACCATTGGGCCAACTGACCGGGTGTGATGGTGCCTTGTACATTAAAGACTTACCATTGACCACTGCACTAAGGTCATTTCACTAATAAATTTTCTTTTAAAATTACGTTTTTATGTGTTTACCGTAATTTAAAAAAAAAACAATACTATAATTTTATATTTTCTTTAATATTTTTATTTAACATAAATATAATTATACATATATTTAATACTATATATTTTGTTTTGTTATTAATTTAATAAAATAACCCTAAAATTAGTTTTCGATTAATTCACGTTTAATTTTTGATTTTTTCTTTAGACGCTAGGCCACCCGACCGACGCTTTTTTGCATATAACATTTGACGTCAGAACATATAAAGTCAACAAGTAAATCTAAACAGAATTTAGAAAGCATATTACTGACATTGACATATATCACGAAAACGACATCGCTTAAAGCTCTTCCGTGTTTTTCTTCTTTTTGAGTTTTGACCAAAAAAAAATCTGAAGAATTTGTCTTCCCCTGGTTTTTGATTATTATTATATTTCTGGAAAGGAAACTTTTCCAAGAAAAAATCTCTCTCAACAAAAGCCGTCTTCTTAAGCGAAACAACAACAAACAAAAAGTCACGAATTCGAAACTTCCTCGTCTTTGTTGTTGTTGTTGGTTACCATTGAAAGCTTTCATTTTTTTCTCCGTTTCTCTTCACGAAATCTACTCGCCGGATTCTGATTCCTAATTCTCCGAGCTTCACGTATCATAGTTTTTTTCTTTTGATAAATTCGTGTTTCAGGTACGTTCTCGATTTTTTTTTTTTTTTGTTTGTGTTTCTGATTCATCAATGCAAAAAAGTCGTATCTTAATATACTTTGTTGTTGTTGTTTCTTTGATTTGGTTTTATTTATATTAGGAAGAGGGCATCATATAGTTGTTGGGTGGTGCAATCAATTCACAAGTTCTTTCCAGGAGACTTTTTTTTTTTTGGGTGATGAGATGTTGAACACTCTAGGTTTTGGAGTGATTTTTAGTTTTTTGATTCTAGGAGTTTGTGGATTTAATGGTAGAGGAAGGTATATGGTGTTTCTTCAATGAATCTGAAGGACCTCTCGTTTCTGTGAAAGACAAGATTTTGTTGTTGGAGATTACTACTACTCATCTCATTCGTCTTCAAGGATTTGCTTGGTTAGAACTTTTTAAGTGTTTTTTAGAGATTTCTAGTAACCATGGATGGAGAGGCTACTTCTTGGATTAGGAGAGCTAATTTCTCTCATACTATTTGTTACCGTATGATAAGCTTAGAATCAAATCCAGATAGGACTTCTGGATTGAAAAGAATGCCTCTGAGTTCACCTTCTGATTTGAAATCACTTGTTGGAATTATTTCACAGCCAAGTTTGAGCTCCCCTAGTGTTGTTGTTGGTGGTGGTGGTACTGAGATACAGAGGAATCCACTCACTAATAAGAAGAGGTCTGTTTCTCCCTCGCCTCATATGGCTCTTCCTAATTCTTTTCAGGAAGCCAAGTCTGATATTAAGAGGTTTTCTACTCCACATCCTATAAGAATGGAGTCAGAAAAGGGAATTAAGGCCAAGGATTCCTCTGAAAACAAATCTTTTAATCTACGGCCTTTGTCACACTCTGGTCCTATTAGGGATCTTAGTACGTTGAAAATTCAAGACAGGGCAAAGAGTAAGATAGACAAGAGGTCTTCAAAGTCTGTTGACTATAGAGGCTCTAAAGTTAGTTCTGCAGGAGTGCTTGAAGAATACCTCATTGATGCGTCTAAGGTGTCTTATGGGGACAGGTTTACGCACGGGGTATATAGCCAGCTTTACCATGGAAACTATGAAGGCAAAGCTGTTGCTCTAAAGATTATCACAGCGCCTGAAAATAGCGACGACAGATTCTTGGCAGCTCGTTTAGAGAAACAGTTTACAATGGAAGCCACGCTTTTATCTCGACTTAGCCATCCGAACGTCGTTAAGGTGATTCATTTTATGTTGTATTATGTCAGTTTGGTTGTATGAAATATGATTGATGCCATTGGTGTGTGATTATTTTCTTCTGATTGATGATGTCCTGATGCAGTTTGTGGGAGTCAGTACTGGAAACTGTATCATCACGGAGTATGTACCTCGAGGGTCATTAAGATCATATCTGCACAAGCTCGAGCAGAGATCTCTTCCTTTGCAACAGCTAATCGAGTTTGGTCTAGATATTGCGAGAGGAATGGAGTATATTCACTCAAGAGAGATAGTTCATCGGGATCTTAAACCAGAGAACGTGTTGATCGAAAAAGACTTTCACTTGAAGATTGCTGACTTTGGCATAGCGTGCGAGGAGGAGTACTGTGATGTTTTGGGTGATAACACTGGAACTTATAGGTGGATGGCACCTGAAGTGATAAGACGGATACCACATGGAAGGAAGTGCGATGTTTATAGCTTTGGACTTATTTTATGGGAAATGGTAGCTGGAGCAGTTCCATACGAGGAGATGACTCCTTTCCAAGCTGCTTTCGCAGTCATGCACAAGGTAAAATCATTCTACATCTGCTTGTATATGATAGAAAGCTATAGAATTGCTGTTGATTTACACGAACTATGCCTAGATTAGGATTTGATTATAGAACAGAAGACAATAATCTGATGACTAAGTTAGAGCATTATTGTTCAGTTTGTTCTAAAACCATTTGGAATTTGTGTTGATATTGGCCAGAATATTAGGCCGGTGATACCAAAAGATTGTCCAACGGCTATGAAAGAGCTGATCGAGCTATGTTGGTCGTTGCAAACAAACAAGAGACCAGAATTTTGGCAGATTGTCAAAGTGTTGGAACAGTTTAAAAAGTCTCTTACAAACGAAGGAAGACTCACTCTTTTACCGAGCCAAATCTGTCCAGAACTAAAGAAAGGTCCCAAATTCTGGATTCATAAATTGGGATCAATCCATCATCACCACAGCGGTGGCGGCAGCACCAGCACCTTAGGCTCAGCCTTGCCTAAGCCTAAATTCGCTTGAAAGACTCTGACTGACTCACATTTTTTTTGTGAATAGGAAAAAAAGAGCCAGTGGTTATGTTTTTGTTTATAATCAAGGGTCTCCGTCTTACTTTTCATTGGGTTGGCTTCGTTTTTGTTAAGTCATCTCTTTCATGTTTTTCTTGAAATTGATTCGTTTTGTTTGGAATTAAACAAAGGCTTTAATAAGATTTGATAAAGATACCAATTGGATAGATCAAGAAAACAGCAGTCGCAGCTGCAACAGGAGCTAAATATGCAACAGCTTGTGTCAGAAGAAGGATAGCTATACTGATTCGGTAGACTCTAAAAATACTTAAAAAAGATGAAGCAAAGAGATAGATATTACAATAATGCGCACAAACTGTTCGACGAAATGACCCTAAATTAAAACTAAGACACATACGCTTCTTCAGACGCCGGTAGAACCAAAACCACCTTCACCACGAACCGTATCATCCAAATCTTGAACCTCTACAACATCAGGAGTCACAATCTTCTCAATAATCAACTGAGCGATTCGATCACCCAACTTCACATCAAACTCAACATCAGAATGATTGAACAAAATCACACCAACAGGTCCTCTGTAATCAGCATCAATCACACCAGCTCCAACATCAATCGAATGTTTCCAAGCCAAACCAGATCTCGGAGCGATCCTCGCGTAAGTTCCTTCGGGAACAGCGATGCTTAGATCCGTCGGGATAAGCGCTTTACCTCGCGCCGGGACTTTCGAATCAGCCGCGCTTGAGAGATCGTATCCAGCGGAGAGAGATGAGCCTCTTGTTGGTAAAACAGCTTTCTCTGAGAGTTTCTTCACTTTGAAGAATGGTGTTGATGAAGAATCTCCATGATGGATTCCGTTTCGATCGAGCTTTTGGATTTTAGGTGATGGTTCGTTGACGGCGTCGGAACCGTTGTTGATCTTCGTCTCGACACAGGCCATTGTTGAAACTGGGAAGCGAAGTGTGGTGAAGCGTTTGCTTAAAGAGTTGCAGAGAAACCCTAATTTCAATTGAGGTCGAGTTGTAGTTGTGGTGGCGGTGGTGATGAGGAAGAGGCGTCGTAGTTCCGCCATAAATGGAGTGAGTGAGTGAGTGCGTGGCGCCAAAATTTCCCTCCACCCTAAAAAGAAATAGAAACTTAATGGGCTTTTAACCAATTCATGCTTTTCGGCCCAATAGACCCAATAATTGTTGTTCTTCCTCATAAACCCTTTTTTTTCTTCTTTGGACCTCATAAACCCTAATTTCATTTTTTTTTTTCTTGAATAATTTCGAACACTTGTCGATTCACTGGTTATTGTATTGTCTTTTCTCATGTATTCTCTGTTACTCCATGGAAGAAGGTCTGTGGAGTTGCAGAAATGGCATAATTTAAGAGTTTTTACAGTGAGCATTGTGCAAAATGCATTTGCTTTTACCAACTCGTTCTCCTCTGCAACAGCTGGGGATGTGAGTACTACTTTTACAGTCTCTTATCTGGTGAAATCATTGGGTTTAACTACAAGACTCGCTGAATCAATCTCAAGGAAGGTCAGTTTCGAGGACAAGGCTAATGCGGATTCAGTTCTGAAGCTGCTTAGAAGCCATGGGTTTAAAGATTCTCAGATCTCCACGATTGTTAGGTATTACCCAGAATTGCTTGTAACTGATGCTGAGAAATCACTTCGTCCGAAGCTCCAGATTCTGCAGTCAAGAGGAGCTTCAAGCTCTGAGCTAACAGAGATTGTTACCAAAGTTCCGGCCATCTTGGGAAAGAAAGGTGAAAAGTCTATCAGCTTGTACTATGATTTCATCAAGGGCATTATGCAAGGTGGTGAGAGTTCTTCCAAGTGTGAAGATTTGTTATGTCATTCTTTGGCAGAGGGTAAGAGACAGAACAAAATGCGAAATATATTGGTTTTGAAAGAATTGGGAGTGCCTCACAAGTTGTTGTTTTCATTGCTCATCTCTAGTTCTCAACCTGTTTATGGTAAAGAGAAGTTTGAAGGAACACTCAAGAAAGTTGTTGATATGGGTTTTGATCCAGCCAAAGCTAAATTCGTGGAAGCTTTGCGTGTAGTCTACGAGATGAGCGACAAAACCATAGAAGAGAAAGTCAATGTCTATAAAAGGTTAGGCTTAAGTGAAGTGGAGATATGGGCAATTTTCAAGAAGTGGCCTTTCTTTTTGAAATTCTCCGAGAATAAGATTATTCAGACGTTTGAAACACTGAAGAAGTGTGGTCTGGTGAAGGAAGAGGTCCTTTTGGTGTTGAAGACTCGTCCACAATGCATACGAGCTTCAGAGAAGAAGATATTGGACTCTATTCAAACATTTCTAGACTTAGGGTTCAGTAGAGATGAGTTCAAGTTGATGGTTATGCGATATCCTAACTGCACTGCGTATTCTGCAGAGATGATGAAGAAGAAGTTTGAGGTTTTGGTGAAGAAAATGAATTGGCCACTAGAGGCTGTGGTTTTGTTCCCTGCGGTACTTGGATACAGCCTGGAGAAGAGGATTGTGCCGAGGTGTAATGTAATCAAAGCTCTCATGTCAAAGGGATTGATTGGAAGTGAAAACCCTCCGATTTCATCTGTCTTGGTGTGTACTGATCACATATTCTTGAACAGATACGTGATGAAGCACAACAAGCTTGTTCCTAAGCTTATGGCTATCTTCACGAGAGATCGTGTCTCGTAGTTTCGTTTTTATTTACGAGTGTCTGTATCTGAAACCCATTTTTTGTAGTCTCAGTTCGACTTTGGATCCGAGTGGTTTTTAATATACAATCCAATTGGGGAAATGAGTTTTACCATTATAAGAAAATGCAATAGTCGTAACAAATAACCACTATATTTGGGTCAAGAAACTGCATTAAGTTTAAGACTTTGTCAGACAGTAAATCAACATTGTTAATGTGTTATAGGGATTTGAATTTCAGGTTATGTGACAAACATCTCGAGTCAGTTTCATATTCAAATCTTACACTCCAGTCACATACAGACTAGCCGCAAAGACAATGTCACGTTTTATAGCATTTGAAGCCATATCCATTTTCTTGTGTAATGCCGAGTTCCCCATAATGGCGGCAGCGTTCTTGAACTCACGGCATGTTTCGTCCAATCTCACAATGGTCCGAACTATCAGACCTTCAGGGACATCAGTCAGTTCACATATCTCTGCGAATGGAGTCCCCTGCAAAAATCAAGCATACAATATGTTTAAAAGATGTGAAGTGTGAAATGTATAAATTACCGTGTTTTCTAGTAACAAACCTTTGCCCATTCATAGACAACTTCAACCAGACCAAATTTGAGATTCTCCTGGGCATATTCTTCAGGGTCTATTTGCAAGTTGTACTGAGCTTGAAGTTCACCAAGTCTGATTGCTGTATCATAGAGTCTATGCAGAAGAGGGTCAATGATTAGATTAGATCGATCAGATCAGATCAAAATTACTGTTCGTAGTTACGAGAAGGGAAAGAGTGGCCGTAACAAACCTTTGTTTAGCTTTAGCTAGCTTAGGAGTAAGTGAAGGCGCTGAAGTGTTTTTCTGTTGGAAGACAAAGGCAGACATTATAGCCACTGCTTCTTCTGGTTCTAATTCTTCGAATTGATTCTCAAACAGACACACTGTGCATATCAATTCTTCCCCAGAATTCATCTCGCAAGCGACACGGCCTTTGATTTGAACAACGAGGTCTTCATCTATACACCCAATTTCCTTCAGAACGTCGATCTGCAAGAAGAGATTAGAGCTCTACATATTACTCTAAATTATCATACATAAAGAGTAAACAAAGATGCATTTGGACTTTCTCATTTGAATGTACCCGGCCCTGAAACGCAGGCATCTGTAATAGGGCTTCATCAGACATTTGAAATTCTAGATCTTTGAGATCCTTCTTATGCTTCTTAATCTCCCTAGCTAACTTCATGTGCTCTTCCAGTTTGACACAACCGTGGCACTTATTCGCGGACATCTTTTGCAACAGGCTGGTCCATTTATAGTACGTCTCCACAAGCTCAGCATCTTTCAGCTTCAAATCTGAAATGGAATCATGAAATAAAATTTAAGGGAGAAATGATTTTGCAGCAGGGAAAACCGAAATAGGGATATAATTTAGTTAAAGAACCTTTTATTGGGTCTAGAGCAGGAGGATACTTGTTTCCATTTGATTTCAGATCCAAAAGCTGTTGAACCGTCTGAGAAAAAGCTGCCTTGTTCCCATCCTCGAGTAGACGAAACTGATCAATCTTTATCTTGCTATCGCATATGCACAAGAATTCTTTGTTATCAAACCCTTTAACCTCGTAACCTACACCAGCAGCGACTCCATGGTACGGGAGCTCTATCTTGATCACAACGGAACCTTTACGAGAGCTTGGCTTCGTATAAAATTCTTCTTCAAAACCACGTTTTGACTTGGGCGCAATAAAATAACCTTGAGAGGGATCTGAGCTTTTCTTGCCAATGCTGACCATATTTTTCTCTGGTGGCGGTATTTCAGATTTTATTACCAAAATAATATATTGTCTGTTATTGTTGGAAGGTCCCTTCAGAACGACTCCCAGTAAATTGTCTATGCCCTGTACAATAACACACATGAGCAACCCATTAATGAATCAGAGAAAAGACAGACAGGTGGAGACTGGGTGCTCACCGTTTCAGGTTTCATGACCACTACTCTTCCTTGTACAAGAAAGTTCTGGGCATTAGGAGACTGCATGACTGCTTCTGACATCTTGCTGTTACATTCGTCTGCTTCCATATACAAGTCATAGTAATCTTCAATTGCCGGTTCACATTTAATACATCTGGACGAATAAATCTATAGGTTAATTCGACAGTGAAGTTGAATGCAGAGGTAACATAAACAACACAACAGAATCAATGGATTTTTTACAATTCTACAGAGAGTACAAAAAACCGCGCAATCACTCTGAGTACGAAAATTAAGTAGGTTTGGCCTTACTCGATATTTTTGACTGGTAGAGCACGTTTTAGCATGAGAAGCTGCTGTTTCTCGGGCAATTTCTTCTGGGCATGGAATTCAGCAAAACTTCTTTTCAGCATGTCCTCCACCTTACAAAAACAACCATTTGAAAATTAGCGAGTCAGAAAACACCAAGAGAAAGGCCTGTTAGCAACACATATGGCAGATCAATGGTCCAGACATTTGAGATACCTTCAATTCTTCAACACGTAAAAGATGGAGGATCATTATGTAGGTTAGTCGGAACTGAGATTCTAGTCTTGTTGCGCTTCCAACAATTATACGCCTCAGATCACTCTCATCTGGAACTTCATCGCGACACATGACAACAACTGTGCCAGTTTTGTCAAGTCCTCTTCTGCCAGCACGCCCTGCCATTTGAGTGTACTCTCCAGGAAGCAATTGTCTAAATTCCTTGCCATCAAACTTTCTCAAAGCATCAAAAACGACCTGTAGCATAAATCGAGGAAAGATAAATTATAGGTAAACTTCATAGAGGTTATGCTTATCAAGATACCCACATTTGTTATAAAGAATACGATCCAAAACAATATCAAACTAGCCTCACCGTTCTGGCTGGAGCGTTAACCCCCATGGCAAATGTCTCCGTTGAAAATAGCACCTGCAGAAAGATTCAAAAGATTACCTGAAGCAATGATGACAATGATGTCCACAAGGCAGTAACCAGAAGCACGGAAAACTATTAACTTGAGCATTGTATTTATCGTGTAGGCTCAGAAAATAGCACAAGAATAAAGCCTAAAATTTTGAGCATACCTTAATAACACCACGGCAAAAAAGCATTTCAACAACTTCCTTTACTATTGGAAGCAGCCCAGCATGATGAACACCTATTCCTCTATGAAGTAAGCTTTGGACTCTGAGGACCTTTAAAATGTATTCCCCCACAGTTCATGAGTAGGAAATCAAGGCAACTCTTTAAATTTATAATGTTAAAAACCAGGAAATTTTATGATAGCCAACCTGAGGTAAATTCCTATCAGACCCTTTCAGTCTTGAAAAAGCTTTATCGCAAAAGACACGGATTTCACTTTTCTCAGAACTACTAGTGAGGTCAGTCCCAGTCAAAGCGTCAGCACATCTATCACAATAATTCTTCGAGAAACAGAAGACAACCACCTAATGGGAAATGAAAATAAAAGGGTTAGACATAATGACCAGAATTGACAAGACAGTAAATTTAAATATAAGAAACGAGAAGCGACATCTAACATACAGGTAATAGGGACTTTTTTGAGAGCTTGTTGATAAGCAGTAACCAATTTGAAGCTGCTGATCGTCTAAAAGCCCCATTGTTCTGACTGTTACCACTATAAGAGGATTTTCCCAAATCTTTTGCACTTGAGTGTTTATTCTGCTTGCCACGAGAATGAGCTTCATGTTTCTGAGATTTGTTCCCATCTTGATGAGCTGAAGATCCTGTATGCTGTTTAGGAGCGACACTAACTGCATTTGAATTCTTCTTCTTTTGTGAATCTTTAGCATCCTTTATCCCTTTAGGAAGAAAAACTTCATTCTCACAAACTTTGTAGAGTTCTCCAGAATAAAATAGGCAGTGCTCTAGGGGAACTGGTCTTTTTGTCGTGCTGATATTAAAACCCATAAAATTAAGAAATTAAAACTTCAATATCAACCATTGAATTAAATGAACAATACTTTAACCAGGATATATTAAATCTCACCCAGTAACACGTATCTCTTTTTGTTTTGTTCGGCCAATCCAATCAGCAAATTCAAATGTATTTGGCACCTATAAGAAATTATTCATGTTATAAGTTCAGAGGCATATGGGGAAAAAAGAATGCAAAATAATGATTGAACCATGAAGCCATATATATCTCCATAGATGCTAGAAACTGGTGGATTGCGACCAAAAAATATTAGATCACCTATTCCTTTCAAACTCATCTTATGTGAAAAGTCATAGCCAAAGATTAGATGCAAAACAAACACAACACCACCTGAAAGAACTAAGATTTTCTAAACACATGCATATAAAAGCATTGAGTAGTACCGTTGCAGAAAGGAGGACAAAATTTATATGCCTTGGCAACATGATGATAACTTCTTCCCAAACAACCCCTCTCTCTACGTCATTGACATAGTGAACTTCATCAAATATAACCTGCCAGTCATAGGAACATTAACAAGGACACGCGATTGAAGTTTCACACAGAGCTACTAAGGCTGCTTAGAAATGGAGCGATTTGGGCACACTATTAAACACATAAGAAAGTAAGACATCAAAAAGCTCTTTTACCCATTCTATATCACGTATGATATCGGCACCACGATAAAGCATTGACCTTAATATTTCAGTAGTCATGATCAGACAAGATGCCTCTGGCCTTATGCTTACATCGCCTGTTAGAAGTCCTACGTCAAACTTCTCACAAAAATCTCTGTATTTTTGGTTACTGATGGTTTTAATTGGAGCAGTATAAACAGCTCGTGTACAATGCTGAACACAGAAAAAAATGATCAGCGAACAGAACAAAGAATATAAAATACGAATGCAAAGATGTTTTTCATAATTATCTACCTTGGTGGCTAAAGCGAATGCATATTCTGCAACAACTGTCTTCCCCGCTGATGTATGAGCAGCTACAAAAACAGACTCCCCCTTCTCTAAACAACAGATAGCCTGTAGGCATAAGACACTTAGTTATTTACCGAAAATCCACATATAAAAGACAACCAAGCACATTTCTCAAACGTACGCAAATTTAAATTGTCAAGGGAAATACCTCCTTCTGAAAGTTGTCTAATTCGAATGGGAATTCAATCGCCATGTCAGGAACAAGCTCATAAAACCGGTCGGCAATGTCTTGGCTATCTCCTTTAGTGGCCCATCCCTAGAAGAAGAACGCACCCCAAATCACGTTTATGAGAAGGGAAAATGAAATCTTAAAATACAGAATCCACATTCTTACCTCTTTCCGTAGTTGTTTATTACTGTTCCCAGTGATTGCCTCTTCCGTCAATATTGCTGTTTTTGCTGATGACAAAATCTCATCCAGCACAGTGGCGTCAGTCTCTATTCCCTTGTTGGCTTCATTGCTTTTGCTCGCTATAGCTTCAGGTTCAGCTTCTGCCTTTAGAGACTCAGATTCAGCTGTATGATCTACATGACAGTATTGAATATCAGAAAAGCAAATCAAATATATGTGAAAACTATAGATGTTGAACATGAACGTTTAAACAACCATCTCTCTCAAGTTCGGAGAAAGCATCTTCTTCCCATGCCTTCTTCAACAGATCATCAAACTGAATAGACAACGTACTCTGGAGGTATTCACAATGCACGGACAGTTAAAAAGAGTTATTGCCAGAACCAAATGTAAAGTAATTTTATGTACACCAGTGAAATTGATCTACAGACCGACTTTACATCTGAAGCATTGCTATGTGAACTCTGATCCTCATAAACGTTCCATGTTTGGGGATATGGCTTTAAAGTAAAAAAAAAAAGAAAACAGGAAGAATCAATCAACACTGAATCATAAGGAATTTACAAAATTTAGATAGTGATACTATAGGATAACATACCATCAGATCTCCAAGATCTAAACTCTGCTTAAAACTAGGAGGAACGGTTTGAACAGGACCCCCATTGAGCAATTCCTGTACCCATTGGCCACTAGAGACACCCTCTGGAAGGACTCTCTCTGAAGATTGTGAATCCTCCAAGCCACCTGGACGGAACGGGCGATTATTGACACTTCCTCTCAGAAAATCCTTCGGAGGTCCAACCATTCGTGGAAAAAATCCAGAATCTTGATCTCCGTACATTTGTTCTGATAAATCCACCTAAGATAATATGACAATCCATTTCTCCAACAAGAGTCAGAAACTGAATGCTAATAGCAGGTCATACTACTGTCTAAATGAACTGGTTTATTTAAGATAATTCATGTTACCTCCACTGATTTTGGCTCCCATGCTCTGTTCTCAGTATCGTCTTTTTGACGCCTGAATGGCAACTCCCAAGTGGGAAGCACAACGGACCTTGGCAAAGAGGGTTGAAGTGGCACCTTCACCCTGGAAAACCAATCAAACTCCCACTGATTCTCAGCTTTTTCAGCAGAAAACTGATCCGGTTCCAGTCTTGGTAGGAGATATTTCTCCTCGATATGTTTCTTTATTGATTCTTTTGTTTCTTTGGCAAAAGCAGGAGGCTGAGAAACACGCATATACGCAAACATAACATAAGCATTACCAAAGCCATAAAGCTTTACTAAGAACCAAGACTTTGTCTCCTAAAACTTAAAAACACATCATCAGTGTGCAAATCTAAACATGTAAGAGCATCTACCATTGGATACATTAATATGTAAAAATAATCTGTAGCTTCTCATGTCACTAATAACTACCACTGAACAAGAATTTCCAAAGATCATTGTATCCATTAGGATTGTTGAAGAAAACACTAAGTAAAATTCACACTTAGACTTAGCTAACTACAAGACAGAAACGCGTAGGTATTAGCAAAACGAACTAATTGAGCATACCAAACGCATCAAATTGCATTAAAAAATAAAAATCAGCGCCTAAGCGAACCCAATTTTTGAAGACGTGATCAAGTTCTAGCCACTCTAAATCAGAAAACTCACGGATACGAAATCTGGAAGTGAGTTCACGGCGTCGTCTCTCTCCGCCGTGTATAGAGGCTCAACGCGGAGGTGACCACCATGACCGGAGAACCCGACACGGAAGGCAAGTTCGTTGCCTGCTTGGACTCTGCTCATTATGCTGTCCCTCTCTATCTATCGTTAACTTCTTCGCATTCCCTTTCCTCGCCGTCTCTCGTTCCGAAGTATTCAGCGATCGGTCTCGGGAGAATCCGGTGAAGGAACAACAATTTAGATTTCTCTCCGGTTGAGTTCTGCTGCTATGGAACGCCGTGTCGTTTTACTGCTAAAAGTTAGGAATGTGTGCTGTCTTTTATTTATCTTATTATGGGCTCTGATGTAGGCCGACTTGCTAACAAACTAGTTATTCTTCCCTTATTTTTACACCGTATGCCAAAGTTAACTTTTTATTTGTAAGATTAAATCTTTGCCATTTGAATAAACATCCATCATTTCACGTGTTTTGCCGGTGATTTAATCTTAAATTTTCAATTTTGTACAGTAAAACCTCTATAAATTAATACTCTGTAAATTAATAAACACTATAAATTAATAAATTTTGATGGTCCCAAGTCGGGCCAGTGTAAAAATTAACAATATTCGATAAGATAATAATTTTTTCGAAATCTCCTTATAAAATATGGTCCCAATAATATCATAAATTAATAATTATGTAAATTTATATATATATATATATACTGATATAATAGTGTATGTTTCTCCTAAAACACAATTCTATAGAACAATTGTAATGTTGTATTTTCAACCTATAATAATATCTCTAAAATATTTTATAACATGTCATACAAATAATTAAAATTTAAAGTTTTAATTTTTAGATATGCATCATTTACAATTTGATAATTTGACAGATAATTAAAATAGGAGAATTGATATTATTATTCATAGATTTGAATTTATGTGTCTCATGTGTATAAGTCAATTTGTCTATAATATTTGTAATTTATTGTAAATAGTGCTTTCTAAATATTACAAGTTCAATTCCTAAACCATAAAATTTATAACATCCGAAAGTTTAATCTTATTTTGCTATAGTTGTTCCAATTCATAATTTTTTAAAAAATAAACAATTAAAAATATATCTATAGATTAATAATTATTAATTTACACTATAAAATAATAATTATTAATTTATAGATAAATTAATATCACTATAAATTAATAAAATTTCTTAGTCCCAACATTATTAATTTATAGAGGTTTTACTGTATATCCTTAATCTAAATTTAAAATAATATGTATAGTTTTGCATAAACCATCTTCCAACAATATCACTTTATGTTATATTTCTTCTAATTTTGCTCTGATCATATAATCAATTTTGACATTGTATTAATTTTACAGGTTCTAAATGTAATAAGTTATATGATGGAATGAATTGTGATCTTCAAAGGAATGGGTTAAATATATAATATCAAAATTATATGATAAGATGATTTAAAACTAATATAACATATCAGAATTTTAAAATATAAAAATATTCAAAATTTCTATGTAAAATAAAGTTCAATCCGTGTTCTAGCATGAGTACTAATCTAGTTTAAATATTATATTATCTCCAAGAATAATTGAGATCAACATAGTATTTGATCATTTATATACATACACCAAAGTTATATTTCAAACTGAAGTTCAGCTTTATAGAGTTGGATTCTGCTTATTCAGTTAAGTATCAGTCAGTTTTTACATATATGTACAGAACTGAGTCAACTTACAAAGTAAACAATAGTCAAGAAGAATGAAACTCAAGTTAGGGTTTAAGAAAGTGAAAAACCACAATACAAAAATAAAATTTAAAATGAGAAAAGAAATCACTAAAACCAAATTTGAAATTTCATTCAAATAGCATTTTACATAACCTTTTCATTGAGCAAAATTAGAATATAGCAAACATCATGGACTACACATACGAAAAATTTCATCATTTATTTCATTTTGATTATATTCTTAAGAGTTCTTATATATATGATAATATCGACTTTGGAGCTGTGTGTGGATATGGAGATGTCTTGGTAAGTAAGGTAGGGAATGTACGAACGTAACCGGGACTTAGGGAACAGGACAAGCCTCAATGTTCCAAATCTCTTTGGCATACTGAGCTATCGTACGGTCACTGCTGAACTTTCCTGAACCGGCTGTGCTCAATATCGACATCTTCAGCCACCCCTTACGGTCCCTGTCACATTAAAGAATTTCATTATTCATTTCGATTCAGTTTCTGTTAAAAAAAACCTATGAAAATGGACAAGTTAAGTTTAAGAGATGGGCTTACTTATAAGCTTCATCAACTTTGGCCTGAGCGTCCATGAAGCTTGGGAAATCATACCCAACCAGGAAGTAATCACCACGCCCAAAACCTGTGTTACCCTCAAGAGAATCGAGGAGCGGACCATAATCATAACTCCCAAACACTCCACTTTTGACAAACTGCTTCGCCTCTTCAAACCGAGGATCGGGTTTGAACTGATAAGTTTCAACATGCACATAAACATTTCATGTCAGAGAAAGTACAGCAGCATACAGTGATTTCATCACAAGGTTCTTCATGGTATGGTCATGGTGGCTCACATTTGTTCCACAGAGACAAAAAGTATGCAAGGGAGAAAAGGAGAGAGTGGCATACCAGTCCATCTTCTCTTTCTTTACGCAGTCTAGGGACCTGATCGGCTGTTGCCCCAAAAAGAAAGAAATTTTCTTCGCCAACCTCCTCTCTTATCTCAACATTAGCCCCATCAAGGGTTCCTATGATAAGGCAACCATTAAGAGCGAACTTCATATTGCTGGTACCACTTGCCTCCATGCCTGCTGTGCTGATGTGTTGAGATAGCTCACTTCCGGGTATAAGCATCTCTGCTACAGTGACATTGTAGTTTGGAACAAATACCACCTAGAGAACCATATTCGTTAAACCAGTTAAAAATTCTTCAAGCCATGTTCAGGAAAATAAAAGGAGAAAGTAATTCATTGCATTTGCATCAAAGTAGCAAGAATAAGAATGATTTGCTCTCAGAAGGAGGCTTAATTAGCATTAGACTTAACCAAAAGAAACCTTATCTTGAGAGATACAAAAATCTGTAATATTTGACATTGACAAATCAGCAACAAACTGAGGCAAACATCACTATCACGCAAGCAAGCAATCATCGTGTTTAGCTATCTCTAAGTTACACGGATAACATTTTAAGAAGACTCAGGCAATGTTACCTTTAGGTATTCGTTGACCTCTGGATCGCTGTTAACAACGTCGCCAACATCATTCACTAGTTTCACTATCCGTTTTGCATTTGTATAGGTTGCAAATGCTTTACCCCCAATCATGACAGTACGAGGAACTGTTTTCTTCCTTTCCTCAGGCTTCATCTCCTGTAACATTTAGCCGTAGGAAAAGAATGTCAAACAAGAAATACATACATGACCTAAGCAATGGTTTATGGACATTTTCTTTTGGTTAAAAGCATAAAAAGTTCCCAGGGAAGCTTTATGAGTTTTGGCTAGAACCGACATGTAGAAAGCTCATAAAAACTTTGGAAAATTTTGCCAAGGGAAAGGGAGTGCCCTGAAGTATCTCACTTATTTTTACTTGTTTATATAGCATTAGGTCTACCATAACTTTTCACGCAAAGGAAAAAACATAGATAAACTACTAGGAATCATAAGGCAAATCCAGATAGATGGGTAAGCCAACTGTACCTTTAACTTTTTGAATCTATAAATTACTCCAAGAATGTTCATCAGCTGCCTCTTGTATTCGTGGATACGCTTAACTTGTATGTCAAATAAGCTTGTCGGATCAATACTCACACCAGTTACACGCTCTATATACTGAGCCAAACGTTTCTTATTGGCTGTCTTCGCAGAAGCCCATTCAGATTGGAGTTCTTCATTGTCCGCAAACTAGCAGAAGAAGAGATAACATCAGCATGGCAACATAAAAACCCATTGCAAATCTGGTTCTCAAATAAATAAAAATCAGACCTGCCGAAGACCAGTAAGTAGGTCAAGATCAGTGATCCATTTGTCAGTCTTCAACCACTTTGTGATTATATCACTGAGCTCAGGGCTGCAGAAACGTAGCCACCTCCGAGGTGTGATGCCATTAGTCTTGTTTTGAAACTTGTTTGGCCATATAGAGACATAGTCTGCGAATAACTCAGCCTTCAAGATATCACTGTGTAACTGAGCAACGCCATTCACCTGTCAAAAGGCTCTCATAATTAGCACTTCAAACATGAAGACTAAATGGGACTTAAAATAAATATAATATAATCTTGACAGAGGGGACACTTACTGTATGCGAGGATACAACACATAAGTTAGCCATTCTCACCACAGGCTTTTGGGGATTGTTATCTAAGATGCTCAAACTTGAAATCTTGTCCTCGAGATCAACTCGTGTATCGCGAATGGTTTTCACAAACTGCAGAATGGTAATACTCTATTATTGCAAGAGATGACAGAAACAAATCATTAGAATGATCAGAAAAATACCCTCTTATCAATCTCTGTTATTATTTCCATATGACGAGGAAGAAGCTTCCACATCAAAGATTGTGACCATTTCTCTAACGCTTCGGGAAGGACAGTGTGATTGGTGTAAGCAACGGTCCTGCACACCTTACAAGTAAGTCCGAACAGAAAAGTGGAAAAACTTTGTCGGATATACTGATTGGTTCATGCACAAATGTAGTACCTTGATGTCACATCCCAAGCTTCATCCCATCCAAGTCCATTTTCATCCATTAGCAATCGCATGAGCTCAGGGATTGCAAGAGTTGGGTGTGTGTCATTCATTTGAACAGCAACTTTACTTGGAAAGTCTGACCATTTCCGGCTGCCTTCGGTCGTGCTCCTCTCATGAAATCTTGATATAATATCCTGCCATAGGTTCCCATATTGTGAAGAGGAAGTACTAATAAAATTATGAATCACTTGAAAGTAGTAGTCATTTTGGAATTCTTGTTCCAATTTATATGCCAACATGAAATTTATTTTGAATTTATATTTGCCCACAATTAATCGTTTTCAGTCCATAATGACATCCATCAGAGAGTCCTAAGTTGATCCAATACATTATGGCTTAAGAATAATGAAGAAAATGAAAGGAACCTACAATCAAATTGACAAACCTGAAGCGAAGCACTGCAGAGAAAGAACTGTTGTTTTAAACGTAATAACTTCCCATTCTCGGTAGCATCTCCTGGATATAACACAGTGCAAATCTGCATATATATACATTTCATTGTTAGAGTGAAACAGAAAGCCACAAGGCAAAAGAAGATAAAGCAGTACGTAAAAGATAACCTGTTGAGCTCGAGAACGTAGCTGCGCAGCCAATTCATATTCTCCTTCATTGAACTGAAAAAGATCAAGATCCTCCGCTCTAGCTTTTGCTTCCCAGAGACGGAGACTGATTGTGTTCTTTGTGTTAAATCCTGGGATTGGCACGTCATAAGCAAGAGCTTGTACAACATCACCGCCTACCCATTTCCGTCTGCAAAATCGTCAATTGATCCATTAAATGCTTTTTTAAGAGCAAGCTCGGTGAAAATTCAGAGAACACATAGCAAAACTCCTAGTGTATACATCCACAGAAATCTCAAGTACAGACATATGTTTAGTCATTTAAGTTCCAACATTAATACTTACGATCCATCTGGATTTATCTCAACACTGCCGAAAAATCTGACAGGGAATACAACGTCGTGCCTCACAATTTCCCATGGGCTGAACTTCTGCAAATTCCCACTAAAACAGGATGAGTTACAGTCTCAAAATAATCTGTCGAAATCACCACATCAATATAACATCACCTCAAGCCAGTCCTCTGGAATCTCTTCTTGACCTTTCTGTGAGATAAGTTGCTTAAACAGCCCATGTCTGTACCTCAACCCATAACCCCAAGCAGGCAAATTTAGGGTAGCCATCGAATCCAAGAAGCAAGAGGCAAGTCTCCCCAACCCACCATTCCCCAGAGCTGCATCTTTCTCCTACAATTTCATAACAGAAAAGCTCAAAAACATTTCCAATGGGGAAAATATCAAAAAGAAATTATCAAAATCCCAAGTAACTCAAAAAGTACCTGCTCGGCTATCTCCTCAAGCTCATAACCGAGCTTACGCAGTGCATCAGCATATGGACCTTGAAGGTTCAAATTCCCAATGGCATTTGTCAAAGCACGACCTTGGAGATACTCCATTGACAAGTAGTATGTTTGTTTCGGATCAACTTTGTTAAAATGAACATAAGTCTCATTCCACAGCTGCAAAACAATTCACACATCCCCAAGTTAATATCACTCTCACATAAACACACAAATTAACACATTCATAGTTTCAGATCAACTTTGAAAGATCCCTACAACTGCAAATTCAGTTGAACCTAACCACGAGAAAAACCATAAATTAAAACACTCAAATCTACTTTACTGATTACCTGAATGAGACGATCGCGAAGACTCTCAGCCGTAGCGTAGAGAGCTTGCTCAGGCCCGAACTTTAACGGAGAGAAATGTGGACTGTACTTGGCGTGGTAGAGGATATTCCCAGCGATCTCCGTAGCTTCGTTCGCCTCCGGATTAGCCTTCGCCGAGATTTTCTCCGGCAAACTCGTCGCAGCTTTTCCATTCGTGTTCGCCATCGCTTATCTCCCTGAAACAACAACCACTGTTATTCAGAAATTATTGCCGAAGTAAAGAAAATACTAAGATCAAAATTAGTGAGCAATTTACCAAATTTTGAAACTGTAATTTGGGGAAGAGATGAAGAGACACTTGAGAGAACTTATATGAAGCAGAAAGATACTATGGAGAAATCAGTATATACTAAAAAAAAAAAGAAGCGTAAGATATTTTTCAGAAACGTTAGTTTTGTTGTTGTTTTAATTTGAGTCTCTGTTTTTTTCGTTTTGGCGATTTGATTTTTGATTTTTGATTTTCCGGAAGGATTGAAAGTGTGAGGATCACAAGAAAAGAGAGTGAATTGAAGTTTTTTATGTGTCAGAGGAAGCTCAGGAGAGCTTTGTGATTTTTCTTGTTGAAAATATCTTCTAGGAGCCCCCACATCTCTTTGTTTTTTAGTTAGAGAGACCCTTCATGTTATTTTCGTATAAAAAGAACACCTCTTGTATTGGGGATTGGGGACCATTGATCATTTTTCTAAGAACTTTAATTAGAAAGAAAATACTATTTGATAACCTAATGTAGACATTCATTAAAAAAAGAAAATAAGTGACTTTTTTTAGGAATTTGATGGAACAATAAGAATGAGAAAAGAAAAGAATCAAGAAGGAAGATTCTGAAATTTCTTTTAGTTTCAACATTTTGCCAAACGGAAGAAATTCAAAATTTATAACCAATCTGAGTAAAAAAGCCAAACGTAGTGGCTCGATTGCTTACGTTACGTATCAATACGGTAATGAGAGAGGACTAGAGTGGGAAAGAGCTACATGAACACGTGTGTATGTATGTAAAATCACGAAGTAGAGAAAAGTGCGCGCACCTCAAGGTACCAAAATCACGGATCTGCACCTGCTGAAACTTCACTTTTCCTCTGCTTCCGTGCCCTTTTAGATTCAGTTTCTAATTTCTTCGAGGTTTTAACATTCAACGTGTAATTAACAAAAACAAGTCATCAGTTAACTCAACATTGTTTTTCATTATCTTCTCACAGGCGTTTCCACTACACTCAATCATCAACATTGGAAAACTTGCTACATTTTTCATTTGTTTATCGAGGAGGAGAAGAATAATGTGGATATCTTTTCTAACTTCTATACAAGGCCGGATATATCTTGTTCCTTATATATGTACTTAAAGAGAAGTAGCTTGATTCTATTTAGATTTGCAACTTCTCTACTGGCTGATGCTCCATCTCTTATGTGTGGATTTGTCCTCCTCCTTCAAGCTGCTAAGAGGACCATTTGCAAATTATTGGAACAACAAATCATTACAAAATTGACGAAACTGAACACCAGAAAGCAAACAGCCATAACTCAAGAAAATACCAACCTGTTGTGTCAAAATCGACTCTTTCTCCAGTTGCATATATGTTGTAAAAGAGAGCGGAAAGGAGATATAATATTGCTGTAAGAAGAATAAATCCTTGGAAGGAACCCAAAAGTTCTACAAAGAAACCAGCTCCAACAGTTCCAACTATTGCAGCCAATGTTCCAGCAGTAAGACACATTCCTATAACAATATAAAAGGTGAATACCAGTCAAACGATTTCTAAGGCCAATTTCTTCTCAGAGGTACAAAGTAGCCATCGGTGATAATTGAACCAATAGGAACTCTGGAAACCAATGTCTATTAAAGGAGAATTAGAAAGTGTACCATGTAGAACACCAGAATACTCTGGAGCAATTTCCTGAAACAAGAGGAAGTCAGATGTGAAAGATACTCAAAATTTGTAGTGTGGGTTAAGTATGATACACACGCTTGGGTACCTGAAGGTTAATAAGAAACCCCAAATGGCTGAATGATTTTAGCCCAACAGCTAAACTGAGCCAGGCTGATGCTACTAAAGGTTGTTTTGCTGTCGTTAGACCAATAAGAGCAATTCCAGGACCAATGAAACCAATGGACTGCCAAATGAAATCCATCAGTCAGCAAAAGAAAAGAAAAAGGCTCAATGAACACTTCAACACCATTTTGATATGTATACAGAACTCTTCAGTCCGAGGGACCACTTGCTTGATTCAATGAATCCTGTGAGACAGGAATCACAAACCTGCATGATTTTTCGCGTTAAGGTGATGCTTGTACCACGTCGTATCAACAAGTCCGACCAAAAACCAGCAAGGTATCCTGTGAAAGCCATCATACTCCATGGAACAGCACTAAACCAAGAAGCTTGTTTGAGGTTCACATGATATACCTGCAGCATGATATTCTCTTAAATTTCTTAAGAAGAGTAAAAGCAACAAAATTTCTATTTAGAATTTGTTGGTGATAGGGCCTTACTGTATTGAAGTATATGGGCATCCATGAAAGAATCACAAAGAAACCCTGGAAATAAGTAATTAAGTCATAGTTAAATGAAATTCAACAGATAGGAAAGCACCTGATCATAACAAGTCATAGCAGTTGGTGCTAACAATTTCACTTCAACAAGAAATCCTCATAGTTCCAAGAAGGAAAGAGTTGAATTGAGAGGAATCTTCATACATACCCAGCTATGCATGGAATTTGCAACTATAACAGCCCAAGTCGGCATCTTGGAGAGAAGGCGTCCAAAAGGAGGTATTCCACCTGTTATGTATTGTTTGTTCACCCTAGTAGACGTTTGCTGCTTTTGCTTTATATACTCAAGTTCAGACTTTGTAATCTGTGGATGTCGATCTGGCACACTCGACGTCGCAGAGAGCCACACAAGCAACCATAGGAACCCCGATAACCCAAATATTACAAAAGGGCCATATATACCGCCTTGAGACATAAGAATAGGAGACAACATGAGTCCTACAACATTCCCAAGCTGAAACCCCGCCATTGCAATGCCAACAGCTCTAGAACGTTCCGTTGGGGGAAACCATCTACATCAAAAGACCATCACTAAGAACCCAATAACCAGTGTCTGCTCGTTTCAAAATCATGAGTGTGCCTCAATCACATTTGGAAATAGTACTGAGAAACATACTATCAGTACCTCGCAACCATGTTGTTCATACAAGGAAGAGCCACTCCTTCAGCAACCCCCACCATAGCTCTTGCAGCAAGCAGTGCCCACAAAGAAGTATCAGCTGCCCAAGGGGTAAGAAAAGTAGCCAACGACCACAAAGCCACACCCCAAGCCATGACTACCTTACCACCATAACGGTCCACCAAAGTTCCCCCAGCTATTGGTGAAATTAAGTATCCCCATAGAAACGATGACTACCAAAAAAGAAACATTCAAGAAAGTATGAGACCAACGAGCACAGTAGAACGACTTAATACTGAATTGTTTACCAAAACAATATATGAAGGAATCAAAATCTTGAAAGAGTTGACCTGAACGATACCGGAAAAAGATTTGCTCCATCCACGAGAAAGCGAAAGAGGAACAATCGCAACGGACATCACAACACGATCCGCATTGCACAGCGCTAGAGCAAGCGCGAGCATCGCAACAACCTTCACTCTCTCCGACGTTATAAATTCCGAAAAATCAGGTTGCGCAGTCACCTCCGCCGGCGTACGGCGAGCATCGCTGCAAGACACTCTAAATCGATGACGTGGAATAATACCACATAGCTCCACAGGAGTGTTTCCGTCGAATTTCAAGGAGCCTACGCCTCCCCCGGAGCAGAGTAACAACTTTTTCCGGCGGTCTCGCTCCGGCAACGACGGAAACCTCAGTGTAGGTAAGCTCGAAGTCAAGACTGCTCGATCTCCATGGATTTTTGGGGTTTTGCGATTACGGTAGTCTATTGAGGGTTGTAAAGAGAGAGAGTAACACATTTTTCACCAATTGGAGCTAAGCGCTTAGTAATTTAGTTCGGTAAGTGAAGAAGAAGAAGACGAAGATGAAGATGAAGATGAAGATGCTCGCTCGGTTGGTGTCTACGGATTGCAACAACCAAATCGCGTGACACATCCGCGTCGTTTTGGGGCCCATTAACATTTAATAGGCCCGTATGTTTTGGGCTTTTTAATTAGCATGATATGATAAAAGTGTATAAACGAATTTTAATTTTGCCTAGATAAGGGTATTTAAATTCAGGAGTTTAAGAGTAATCCCATCTTTAGCTAAACAAATCAATCAAAAAGTAATTGTCAGTCACTGTATCTGGAGTAAGCACGTGGAAGATTCCAATCTTTATCAGAAAATGAGAACAATTACAATAAATACAGTATGTATGTGTCGACAAAAAGAAAAAGTATAAACTATAGTAATATCGTAAACACTGTTTGGCTTCGGGACTTACTAATGTTTTTTTGAAGAACACACAGGCTCTCTTGGGAACTTGTCGGAGATCCGAATCTCTATGTTACTCGTGTTATCCAATTAAATTATAGTCGCATCCTGGATATATTCCTTTTAATTTTTATATATCTTACCTGTTTAACTAGTTATTCATCAAGGCTTCGACGTATATTACATATGCCGAGTACTATATATGTAGCATGTTAGCTTACTAAGCTAGGTAAGAAAAAAAAAAGGAAAAATTAGCAGGAAACATGATTAGTTAAATGCAGTTGAAATAAATATATATATAGGATGTTTAATATTGAGTTGGATAATTTTGTGTCTCTATAATCACTACAAACAAAAGAAGTGTGTTGTATCACTTAAATTGTACCGAATTTTTAAAAATACTTATTTTTCGATTTTACTTTTCAAAAATACTCATTTATGGTATTTATTTTCAAAAATATTTTTTTAATATATAAAATGACTAAATTCAAAACTCTAAACCCCAAATACTAAACCTTATGCTCTAAAAACTATACCCTAAATATAAAATAGAGAACCCAAACCTAAAAAAAAATATTATAAATTAATTTAACATATTGTAATTGTGTAAAAGAGGGCAAAATGAAAATGTTCAAAAAATAGGATATTTTTGAAAAGAGATATCTCAAAAAAGGTATTTCTAACAAATTCTCTAAATTAAATTGTATCACAAGACTAAATAATGCAAGTTTAAATTATTTATGGATAAATGAAGCAAATATGTATATATATATATGACTTAGCATCAATTAATTTAATTGATAATTATAATTATCTAATTTAATATCAGTTAATTAAAATTGATTCAGTTTCTATTATATTGTATCACTTTTAAAAGTCGATTTAAAATATACATTTACATCATTTAGATAATTGATGTATCTATTCATGTTTAGTAAAAATCATTTTTAAAACAATACAAAATTTACATCAATTAAAACTGATGTTAAAAAATAAATGTAATTAGAAGATAAAAATATTGAAAAAGTTGATCCATTAATAATATTATAGCAAATCATCATCTAAACAATGCAAACCTAGCTATATGTATCTCTATTTTTCTGGAACCTTAATTCATCAAGTAAGTTGTATGATTGATGTAGTGATCGCGATGACATCTTCTTAATCAACTTCTAGTTTATTTTTTTCTGTATTTTTTCCTGCAAAAAGTCTCAACATTCTGTAAAAATATGCTTTGTTTATTTTAGATTTTGTTTTGTTAAAAGAAAAGTCATAGAAATAGACATACGGTAAACAAAAATGGTTGTGTTCGCTTTAGTCTAGCTTACGACACTGTCGGAAACCACAATTACATTAGTTTGCAACTAATAAAATTACTTTAGAAAAAAACAATGTATGATGAAAATAACACTATATGTGTGAGCAACCAAAACAAAAAAAAAAAAAAGAGAAATTAAAATATATGTATAACTAAACAATATCTATATGACATCTTAAAAACAAAAATTACCACATCTAAATGAACTCATCATTTGTTTATAATTCCTCTCATATATATAACAAACAATTTCTAACTACTAACTAGTATATGGAACAAAATCTTTTTGCACTAGTATATTCTTTAGGGTTATGAAATGATCTCTTTTTCATTTGAAAAATAACACTTAATCACCCTATATATATATATATATATATATATCTATATATATATATATATATAACCATCATGTCGTCAATAATCATAAAGCAAACTCACTATTCGATCATCACCTGCTGCTACTCCTAAGAGGCGAGGAGAAATGAAATCTGCGGTGACAGAGGTGTCTTGGAAGAAGACGTGGAGGCCTACGAAAAATTTCGTGTGATGATACAATGATATTTTACATTAGTTTTACAATATTTCTTAGCAACTTTGATTTATTTATGTTTTATGAATTTGCACGATGGATGATTTATGTTATCTATTTCTAATTTATATTTAATATGTGGGTTCTTTTATTCAATTCTTTTTCGTTTTGTATTTTTAATTTCTTAAATCAATTAAATAAACTATTCTGGAATTAAAATTCAATTATAAATACTATGAGAAAAATATTCGCATTAGTTTTTTTAACTGAAACAATTATTAGAATCATTTATAAAAACTGACATAAAGTTACCATCAATTATGTACAGATGATAATAATATCTCAAATCGATTAATGCAGATACAATTATTATAATCACTTTAGAAAATTGACACTAGTTTTACATCAGTTATATATTACTGATTCTATTATTTGAATCGGTTATTGTCAATTATAAAAAAAATTAAAATCACTTCGAAAACTAACACTAAATAACATCAGTACAAGGGATATTAATAATACAATCGGTACTTGAAACTGATGCAATTATTGTAATCATTTTTAATAATTGACACTAATTTTAAATCAGTTTAATTAAGGGACATAAATACTAACATCACTTAAATAAACTGATACAAATGTTGACATCAATTTTAATCTTAAACAGTGTTCGAAAAAACGTTCTATGCGTCCGCCTCCACCCCGTCTAGGCACTAGGCGCTATAGCACCGCCTAGACGACCGTTTTGACCGCCTAAAATTGTAGTATCATCATTTTAGTGTATTTTTAAAATTTTAATTTCACAAATTTAAAATTTATAAAGTTTATTTTTATAAACATAATTATAAATGTTTAATATGTTATTTAAAATGAACTGAAATAACGTTTTTATCTATTATTTTGTTTTTGATTTAATATTTTATTATTATTTTATATATTTTGTATAATTATATATATAATATCAGATATATTAGTTTATAGTATAAACGTCTAAACCGCCTAAAACCCTCTAGATTCTGATTCGGCGTTCTAGGCGCTAGGCGTTGGATTAAAGCCTAGTTAACGCCTAGTGCTTTCTTGAATATTGATTTTAAATAAATGATATATATTGACATTCAAATATTTTGGATACTAATATCAATTTTGATATAAACCGATACAAACTATTTACATCAATAAAATATAAATTATTTATTAAAATGATGCAGATTATATTTGCATCATGTAGATCTGATGCAAAAACAGAAAATAAATGATGTAATACCACATTTTTGTAATAATTATAATAACCTAATTTTCTTGTATATGAATCATTTAGCCATTGTCTTTTAGATTTTCTTTTCATCATCTAAACAAACTCATTTAAAACTTATTTAACCATTTAACTCATCTAATTAAATGAGTTCATGAATTAAGTCACCTCATTTAAACAAATGAGTTAGGTTAATTCATAAACTCATTTAATCTAAACTCATTAGATAATAAGTTGATTTGACTTGAGTTAATCATTTTGACACTCATATATATATATGATTGTTAGCTAATCAATGAAATAGTAATGTCGAGTTTGACCCATTGATTTGGAAGGAAATCCAAAGACTACGTTTGACTGAATTGGTCAAATATTGATGGTCAGTAATGTATTTTTCTTATTTTGTTATTTTGATATTTATGTTGCAATTTGAGCCTGGTCCTTCTCGGCTTCTCGTATAGAAGAGTAGAAAGTTGATTACTAGGTCATGATGACAAAAGAAAAAAAAGAGAAAAAAAACACTTACTCTACCAAAACTATACTATTATTTAGCTTAAATGTCATTTTATTATTTTATATTAAGAGTCATTTAAAATTTTAACTTTGTAATTTATATAAAATCTCAAATTGAACTCTATATTTATAAGTCATTAAAAAAAACTATAAATCAAACAAAGCTTTTACCTAAGAAAAACTCTACCAAAAAATAAAATATTCAACAGTACTATTCATTACCACAAGTGACACTCAAACCATTTTCATCAAAGATAGTAAAAATGGAGATCAAAGCAAAACCGACTTCGTTCACTAGTATTTTCTCTTTAGGTATAAGTTAGTCTCGTAAGAACAAATTATATTATTGTTGATTTCAGCAAACAACATCTAAATAAAAATATTTTCCATTTAATTTTAAAAATAGTTTATTAGCTTCACTTCTGTCCCTATGGAAAAATGATTAGCCAAATGGTAAAAACATTCTTAAACTTAAGACCACAATAACTCCCAAAAATCTTGAATCGTCTTCATATGTTTTTGAAGCCTTTTTAAGCTTTCTTGTTGTTTTCATTACATTAGTCATTAATGTATTAATAGGAGAGAAAGTATCATGTTGTGTATCGGTAGAAATTTAACAGTTTTTTTATTATGGATGAAAAACTCATGTATGGTGTTCAAAATGAAGAAACGATGTACAAAACAAACACATTTTATTTTTTTTGCTAAAAAAATTTGTTACATAAAGAATAAACAATACATTTTTGACACCAAAATTTTAATATATGATCTTTATATTTGGACCATAGTGAATTATACTAGCCTTCTCCTTACAATATATTGGTTTTTTTTTTTTAAATTAGGATACATAAATAAAAAACGTTATTAATTACTATGAACATAATTTATGTGTATTTAAACAAGACTACATATGTTAAAATATACACGTTTACGAGTTGTTTAGATGCATCATAATAATATAAGATTTATGTCTTGGTTCGGTATACCATCTTTACTATATTTCCAACTTCTAAACGTAAATCTCCAAAAGTAATCTAAATTGAAAATATATAATTCTAAATATAAAGTAAATTTGGAACCTTCATTTTTGAAATTAAAAATAGAGATGAGTTGAATATTATTTCACTCTAAAATAGAGTGTGGAAATAGATAGGAAAATGCATTACATCTCTAGAGATATCTAAGTTTTTAGAGTTTTGGCTATTTTTATCAAACAAATTTTTGTGATTGAATTTTTTTGTATCTTTTTTTGTTTGTCAAAGATTATTATTGATATCGTTGATGTATCATTAGTATCCAAATTGAAATTAATGTTTTAATTATTGATTATGCCAGATATTTTTTTTGGACTCAAAATTTTGGTTAAGCTAATTATATAAACAAAAGTTGTGGAGAAATATGACCTGAAAACAAAATAAAATAAAATTCGAGGGTACTAAAATACTAAACAAATAGAAAATTAAAGAAATGGGTTTAAGGAAGATAAATTTACCATAATTGATCCTACAATACAAACAACTAAGGTCATGTGCATTGGTAGTTTTTTATAGAGTTTCTCATACTAAAAATAAATGAAAAATAAATAATAAATATTATATTTTAATTTTAAAAAGTGAGAATCGATTCTCAAGGGCACTCATGTGTAGACAAATTTTACTATAATAACAAATCTATAAAAAGAAAAAAAAAACACACAAAAAAATAATTTCTGTTTTTTTTATGTTCTCCCCCTTGTTCTGACGTTGTTCATCGAGGATGATGGAGGCGGATTTCTGCGTCGGTTTGCGAGTATTTTCTTTATCGCATGCATATATATATAAACACACACACCATGTGGTGAGACCTGACCTGACCTCACCCTCCGGATTCTTCTCGTTGGTCTCCAGTCACGCGATTAGATTCTTACCTAATCGACTAATTAGTTTCTCTTCGTTTGATTCCCCAATCTCACGACTTAGAATTTGTGAATGATGAATCAAGGAGGTGATGACCATACTTCTTTCGTGAAGATAAATTGATTCTGCAAAAAGGAATGCCAAGATAATATCATGTCATCTATACTCTTTTGTCGGCAAGCTCAAATTCCCTATAGGATGTCAACAATTTCTTCTCAAGTTGTTTTCCAATGTCCGCCTGATAGACTTCTGGCAAGGAATCTGCTCCCAAGAACACACTTGCAAGGTCTTGAAGATAAACAGACGGATTGATGATGATCAATGGATTGAAGATGCAGCGGAATGGAGAGATGAATGGCGATGAAGGTGAAATAGGTGGAATGCAGCGGATTTGAAGGGGAATTGAGATGTACTTCCAAGAGAGGTGAAAGTCTCTTAGACTACAAGCTTGGATATATCTTAGATATGACACACTAAGAAATAAACAAGTTGAGAAGATATTACACACTCCTCAGATCAAACAAGTAGAAAGAAGTTTTTGATTAAAATGTTTGATGGTTTACAAAGAAGAGTTACATTGTCTTTTTATAGGAGAAGGGGTGGACGAGATAGAGGAGAGAAATAAAGGCCTAGGAAATCATGCAAGAGCTTTTCCAAAGTCTAGCTCATGCATAATGTCTAGGAAATTACAAAACATTAAATGCAAGTTTGAATAAGAGAAAAGATAGAAAATGGGCCAAGGCTTTTGTATTTGACCTTGGACCACGACTTGGGCTGGCAAAAGGGGTCTAAAAATGTTACTTAGGCCTCATTAAAAACCTTGTCAAGAAAACCCAATGGGACAAAACTTGACCAAGGGAAAAAGAGCACCAAAGTAACACTTTATTCTTTACCGAGCACCTTGAGCTGTGAGCATGGTGAATGTGGTTTGAGTCATGTCTTCTAGCTTCTTGTCCAACTCCTTAAGTATTGCATTGATGGCTTGGTTGAACCTCTTAGACTGTGACCTTGTTATAGGACCCGCCGGGACGATCAATACTTCTTCCGATGCTTCCGCTGGTACAAGCTGTTTCTCCGGTGCTTCCTCTGGTTCAAGCTGGTCCTTCGGTGCTTCCTCAGGTTCAAGCTGCTCCTCTAATGCTTGCTCGGGTTCAAGCTGGTCCTCACGTCCGTGTGGTTTGGTTGAGCTGGCCATGGTTTCATCATCCTCTCCCACTTGAAAAGGATTTGACCTCAAATCCGAATTATCTGCACAATAAGGAAAAAGATCAGAAACATTGAAACTACCACTAACTTTGTACTTACCTTGGAGGTCGACTTGGTAGGCATTGTTGTTTATTCTTTTGAGCACAGTGAATGGTCCATCAATCTTTGGCATTAGTTTTGACTCCTTTTCAGCTGGAAATTGTTTACTCCTCAAGTGTACCATTAGTTGTTCGCCAACCTCAAAGATCATCCTAAAACAACCATTGGATTTATGATCATGCATCAAAATATCTCCAATGCCGGTTCTCACAAAGATTTTGGACGAAAGAACTGCTAAATCTGGGGGCTCCTCTTTTGTACCTGCAAAGTTGTCAATACCTTTGGCAAAGATCAAGTGTGTCATTATAGTCATGGATTCACTATAAACATGAAAATATATCCTAGCTTGGTACAAAGCACTATCCTTGTCATGTTCAGAATTTTCTTTGAATAAACCTAACCCTTTCCCATGATTTTCTGAATGTAACAAACTGATAATCAAAGCTCTAGCATCATGAGAAAAAAATTGGGTTAAGGAATTACTTAGCTGGATAATGCCTTGGGTATGATCAATGCTCATCATGATTAATGGAAGTGGATCTGGCGGTTCTTCTTGGATCAGTATGAAGCTGCTGACATCTTGGTGCTCATCTTGATCCAAATCAGGTGGCTTAAATCTTTTGTCTCTCACTTTCTTTTCGGTTTTGATTATGCGCTTCTTGACCACTCTAAAATCTGTATTTGGCTCTTTTGACAAAGACAAGCGAATCATATCTGTGTGATCTTGGATAAAAGTATCCTTGATAATAAAAATACTTATCTTATGACAGTTTGGTATGAGCACAAGTGTTGCATCAGGTGGTTCATCTTTGAGCGTTAAGTAAGCTTTCACTATTTTTCCATGCTCCGCAAGATCTCCTACATCAAAAAGAAACAGTTTAGGCACATAGGAAAAGATCAAACAGATATTCATGTAGTTGTTATCAAAATAGAGTTTTAGAATGGAGCATCCTTTGGTGATCATAATGTTTTTTCTGAAATACTTCCAGCTTCTAACTCCAAAATGATAAATCATTTGTTGGCATATATCTGGTGGTTTCTCCTTGATTTGAACAGAACATCTTTCTTCTCCAAAGTAATTTTGCTCCTTCATGTAACATGTTCCTTTCGTAGCAATCATGGGAAAGAACAAGTGCATTATACTTGAAATAGAGAAATCAAAAACTTGATCTTTCACAATTGGTTTCCAAAGCTCATTGAACAGTTTAAACTCACACAACTCTTTTTCAACTAAATATCTCATTTTAGAAAAAGGTTTATCCGTTACATGCTCAGTTTTAGTTCCAAACGGCTCAATCACAATGCTACTCAAAGAAACTCTAAAAGAAGAGTTAAATTCAAGAAACTTTTCAAGTAACAACCCTTTTGGCTTAAAGAACTTTTTAAATGCAAATGTTTCAAAACTTGGAATCATTTTGTTAAAAACAGATTTTGAAACACAAAATTCTTTCACATTTTCTAAACCAAAACGTTTTTCATCTTGAGCAGAAAGCATCACAAAATAATTAGGATCTGTCCTAACCAAATCAATTTCCTTACAGTGCTTTCTTGGATAGTCACAAAGATATGGTATAGGGGCTGGGTTTGGAACAATGTTGTTCTGCTCCAAATCACTAATCAATGGAAAACTGATTTGTGTTGTTTCTAGTGATTCTTCTTCCTCAACCTGTAAAAAGGAAATAATGCTACTCGGTTGCTCCGGTTCACAAAGGGTTAGTTTTTCAAGCACAAAATCAGATTGGATAAAAGAAAGATCACATTTAGCTTGAGATAGAGTCATAGGTCCAGTTGGTATAACAACATCATCCTCAGCAATGAACTGTCTCTCCTTGGCTTCTTCTCCAAGCTGTTTCTCCTTGGGTCCGTCTCTGAGCTGTTCTTCCTTGGGTCCAGACTGATCCTTTCTTTCAAACTCCTTATTCTCCTTTTCTTGTTCTGCTTGCTTCCATTGTCCTCCATTAGAATCTGTACCTATCTCAACACTTTTGGGCAAAGACAAGTGCATCATACAAGAATTGGAATTTTCTAAACCTTGAACAGTTACTTCCTTGGATTTTGAAAGTGTAGAAGACTTACATTGCTTTGGTTCCCTACTTGATTCAAGCGATGGTTTTAGACTTTGCTCTTGAACGTTAATCTGTTCAGGGACCTTCTTTGGTTGAGATGTTGACTTAGTCTTCTTCTTTTCAAGTTTAAAGTACTTGGTTAATGCCTCAAGAAGATCTGATTGCGCCTTAGCCTCCACAGATGTTGGGTTTTTCTTTTGGGCTGGTATTTTGACTGGTTGCTTTTCAGGAACTGCTTGGATTGTGACATTGGCTTGGGCAGTACGGTGTAGCACTTGTGGAGCATACTTGTTCCTTAGAATCTTCTTAAGATCTCTCCACAATGTGATATTTGGCTCCTTGTAATACCAACGGTCATCAACTTCTTGCAACCACCATTTGTAAGCGTCTCCTGTGAGTTGGGTAAGTGCAAAAGCTAATCTTTCATTTCTTGGGATATCATTGTAGTAGAACCAATCCTCCATGTGTTTCTCCCATTCAAGGTAATCTCCTTTTCCTGCAAATTTATAGAGTTTATGAGCTAAAGAGATTTTATAATGAACCACAGATTTAGATTTGGGAGTATGAGAGGTTTTCTGTAAGCTGCTCCAGGTTGATCTAGATGTGTCATCTGGGGGCTTGGGTTTAAGATCCTGGTGTTGCCTTCGACGCTGATTTGGTTATGGGTTGGTTTGATTCAAGTGTAGATCGCCAAGTCTTGCATCAAGTATGGATGTCATAGCTGCGGTGGCAGACTTAAGAATCCTCCTTTCAAGACTGGATGTAGATGACTCTTCCTCTTCCGACGTCACCATGGTACCTGCAAAGAAAACAAAGATCCACCAGTAAATAGTTCCAAAAACGCGTAAATAAAAACAGATCTGGGAAAATTATGAAAACGAATCCAAAAATTCTCAAATCAATTTTGAAAAATACTACACTCGTTCTTGGTTCTAAAACAGTTGAGTTTGTAATTTTTTTGAACGAGTATAACATTTTATAAAACTCTCGTAATATCATGTCATCTATACTCTTTTGTCGGCAAGCTCAAATTCCCTATAGGATGTCAACAATTTCTTCTCAAGTTGTTTTCCAATGTCCACATGATAGACTCCTGGCAAGGAATCTGCTCCCAAGAACACACTTGCAAGGTCTTGAAGATAAACAGACGGATTGATGATGATCAATGGATTGAAGATGCAGCGGAATGGAGATGAAGGTGAAATAGGTGGAATGCAGCGGATTTGAAGGGGAATTGAGATGTACTTCCAAGAGAGGTGAAAGTCTCTTAGACTACAAGCTTGGATATATCTTAGATATGACACACTAAGAAATAAACAAGTTGAGAAGATATTACACACTCCTCAAATCAAACAAGTAGAAAGAAGTTTTTGATTAAAATGTTTGATGGTTTACAAAGAAGAGTTACATTGTCTTTTTATAGGAGAAGGGGTGGACGAGATAGAGGAGAGAAATAAAGGCCTAGGAAATCATTCAAGAGCTTTTCCAAAGTCTAGCTCATGCATTATGAGAAAAGATAGAAAATGGGCCAAGGCTTTTGTATTTGACCTTGGACCACGACTTGGGCTGGCAAAAGGGGTCTAAAAATGTTACTTAGGCCTCATTAAAACCTTGTCAAGAAAATCCAATGGGACAAAACTTGACCAAGGGAAAAAGAGCACCAAAGTAACACTTTATTCTTTACCGAGCACCTTGAGCTGTGAGCATGGTGAATGTGGTTTGAGTCATGTCTTCTAGCTTCTTGTCCAACTCTTTAAGTATTGCATTGATGGCTTGGTTGAACCTCTTAGACCGTGACCTTGTTATAGGACCCGCCGGGACGATCAATGCTTCCTCCGATGCTTCCGCTGGTACAAGCTGTTTCTCCGGTGCTTCCTCTGGTTCAAGCTGGTCCTCCGGTGCTTCCTCAGGTTCAAACTGCTCCTCTAATGCTTGCTCGGGTTCAAGCTGGTCCTCACGTCCGTGTGGTTTGGTTGAGCTGGCCATGGTTTCATCACCGCCCGACGATCTCCCATATTTGTTCAACATTGAGTATCTTCCTCAGAAAATTTCAAGAGCTTGGATTTTTAGTCATACGAATGCTCCAACACATATGCCACTGATGAGCACTTATCACAAATGGTACTCGGAGGAGTATTTTGCACTACGTCTGAACAATATTTTGCTGTTTACACAGATAGTAAGACTACTGTCAAAGCTACCCATGAATCAATATTACACGTATAAGTTGGCTCAGGCTGTGTTTTGTTGATTATTGGAGGACAAAGCACACAAACTTAGTTGTCTTTTGTGTTCAAAATAGAAATCTCTCAAGTCTTTGATATTGTAAATAAAAAAAACAAATCGATAAAACCTTAAAATCTTAATAAAATAGTTTATTTGTTATTGTTTTTTTATATAAATCATAAAATAAAATTACCTATCTAACAAGTTCCATTATGTATAATTTAAAATTATAGATTCATATTATTATAAATTAATATTAGTTCATACAATGAAAAATATTAGTGTGATTAAATAAATTCTGAGATTTGAAAAAAAAATAGTATTGTGAAACAAATTATAAGATTTTTAAAAAATAAAAAATATATCTATTTTGATATTATAAAAAGTTGTAATATGATATATGAAATAAAAATATAACTAATTAATAAAATTAAATATATTTATAAGTAATTTAATAAGTTTAAAATATATTAATAGAAATTTTTATTATTAAAGACAAAATTTAAAACAAAATAACAAAATAAATACTCAAATAAAATTATATAAAAATAATAATATTATACACAAAATAAAGAAGGAGTTCTCAAAATTCTCTAGACCAAAAAAATTAATATTATATTGGTGAAAAACTGATTGAGTCTGTCACTAAACACCAATGCACATACTTCGAACAACACTATCACCGAGATTCTAAAAGTAAACTAATCCATTAAACTTCACTCTCACACTCTCTCTCTTAAGTCACCGCCGCACGCAAGCAAATCAAACGAGAACCATTCTTCAGTTCAGCCCATGGCTAACGTCAAACAAACCAATCGCCGTCGTTCCTCTTCCTTATGCCACCGTCACCCTTCCGCTAAACCAACCACCGGTTTCTGCGCTTCCTGCCTCCGTGAACGTCTCGTCACTATAGAAGCTCAGTCTTCTTCTTCTTCTCACCCCGCCGCCGTTCAGACTCCTGAGCTCCGTCGTATTAAATCACACTCCGTTCGCAACGCATCAGTATCCGTATTAACGCAGCCGCGACGGAGATCGTGTGACGCTAGGTCAAGCGCAAGCTCACTACACGATCTGTTCGTCGATGATGACGAAGAACGGTTAGATAGTTCGATTCGGAAACCCCTGGTTCCGGATTTGATAGAAGAAGATTACTACGATGGAGAAGATATCAAATGTTTTGATGAAGGCAAGCCGAGGAAGATCGTCGAAGAAGAAGAAGAAGGCGTAGAGAACAAGACGATGAAAGAGTTTATAGATCTTGATTGGGGAAACCAAATCAAGAAGAAGGAGATAGCATCGGTTTTGAGCAGGAAGCTTAAGATATTTTCATTGAATCATCATCATCATCACAAGGAGAAGAGAAAAGATGAACAATCAGATTCTAGATTTGGTCGTCACTCTTGTGATGTAGATCCTAGATTGTCTTTTGATGGAGGTAGGATCTCGTTTGAGAAACCTAGGGCTTCATGGGACGGATGCTTGATTGAGAAATCATATCACAAGTTGACGACATTGTCTACTGTAAACGAAGATGCTAAAGCTAATAAACGTGTTGTTGTTGAAGAAGAGGAGGAGGAAGAGGAGAAGAGTCCTGGTGGGACAGTTCAAACTAAGAACTATTACTCGGATTCTCGTAGAAGAAGAAGCTTTGATCGAAGACAAGGTTCGCTTGAGGTTGATGAATTGAGAGGTGTTTCGAATGCTAAGGTATCACCTGAAACTGTTGGTTTGTTTCATGGTGCTAAGTTATTGGTTACAGAGAAGGAACTTAGGGATTCTAATTGGTATTCGATCAAAAACGTTAAACCGGAGAGTAAAGAGTTAGTTTCTAAAGGAAAGATTTGTATTGGTGCTGGTGGTGGTGAGGGGAAGAAGCAGGATGGTGTAGAGTTGAAGAAACATAGAAAGAAATGGCCAAAGGGATGGAACATTTGGGGACTGATACAGAGGAAAAACGAGACGAAGAATAGCGAAATCAAAACCGAGCAAAGTTTGAAACTTGAAGGGAATGCGGTTGAGGGTTCTTTGGCTGAGTCATTGTTAAAGCTTAGGAGAGTAGGTAAAGGAGAAATCAATGGTGGTGTTAGTGAGAAGCTTTTGAAAAGCTACAGCGTTAGCGCGAGAAAGTCTTGTGATGGTGTGTTTAGTGGTGATGCTAATATTTTCAGTGGCTTTGAAGGTGGAAGAAGCTCCTGTGATGGTCTGTTTCATGGATCTATTAACAGTGTTGAGGTTGGAAGAAGCTCGTGTGACGGATTGGTTAATGGTATTGAGGATAAACAAAATCATCATGTACTCCAGAGAAATGCAAATGTTGGTACGTGCGGCCGAGAAAAACTTGAGAATGATTTGTTTAGATTCTATATGACTCCGGCAAGGAGCCATAAGACTAGCAAATCCGGGAAGAGTAGGCTGAAGAATTAGTTTGATCTGACATTTTGTGTGTACTCTTGAATACTCTGTTGTAATTAGCAACTAATGAATTTGTTACTTCCGTCAATAGACAAGTGAAATAAAATTGCTGTTCATCATCGTCATACTGTTAAGATTAAGTTTACCACACCAACAATACATTGTTTTCTAGTAAGTAGTAACTGTTTGCAAGTACAAATTCGACAATGCGTGTAATATATGTCATAAGATATTTCCCCAATGTTGTGGTAAATCAATCAAACTGGTGAAGTTACACCAGTTTTGAATCGAGACTGAAACCAAAGGGGAACAATGGGTCATACGAATTGGCATGAGCATCCAGTGGCAACTGCTCAACGCGTTTGAACCAGCTCACAGGTAATCTCCCCTTGAAGTCATAATCTCCAAAAATAACGTCAGCCATCCCTTGCCCTTCTGTTCCAGGTAACCAAGCAGCAACCAGAGCCTCAATCTTTTCAAGAACTATCTGCTCCAAAACCACAGGTCGTCCTGAGATCACGACCACCAGTGTCGGAATTTTCTCTGCGACTGCGGTGACAATGTCGCTACCATTAAAATGTATTGTGAGCTCCGAGTTATCCCCCATTGTCTCTGCATAAGGCGGTTCCCCGACTGCAACAATGGCGTAAGAGAATCCTTCACTCGACGCTAAGTTCTCCTTTGATGGAGTTTTCTCGTAGATTACTTCGGTTTCTTCTCCAACTACTGCTTTTATGGCATCCAAAAGCGTTGTTCCTACATTTCAGACAGACATAGATTCATGTTGATTAACGTTTCAGCAGCATCTTGTAGCCTCTGCTAAATAAGGTCCAATTAGTTACCGATAGTGATCCTGCCGCTTAGACCAAACCATGTCTTTGTCCATCCTCCACACTGATAGCCAAGATCATCAGCGTGAGTTCCAGTGACTAGAATCCTCTTGGCTTTGCGGTCTAGTGGCAGAAATGGTTTATCAACGTTTCTCCCATTCTTTAAAAGAACTAACGACTTCCTAACTGCTTCCTGCGCCAATTCTCTATGTCCCTGCACACATGGAAAAATCTTAGAATAAAGGCAGCAATCTGGTCTAATGGCATTCAATACAAGAGAGCTCACCTTGCAACCAACAGTAGGCAACAAAGATCGATCAGTGAGAGGATGTTCGAAGAGACCAGCGACAAATTTCACTCTGAGTATTCTTTCAACAGCATCATTGACCCGAGCCATCGGTATTTCCCCTGACTCTACCAGATCTGTCATGTCCTGTATGAATTGTTTGTACTTGAATGGTACCATCACCTGCAATAACATTTGATTATATATATAATCTTCACTCCTTCATTCATTCAAGATGATGCTAAGCTGAAATATTTGGCATAATGGATTCAGAATCTACCATGTCAATGCCAGCATTGACCGCAGTTTTAATGCAGTTGCGGTAGTTTGATCCCTGAGGCTCACTAAGCCGGTCCAAACCTTCCCAGTCTGAAACTAGAAATCCCTGGTGATATAAACAAGAAAACTAGCTTAACGCCTACACTTCTAGCTTATTTCTGCTTTTCATTCGTACTCAATTAAGGTTTGCACAAACCTTGAAACCGAGTTTTTCCTTGAGAACTTCTGTCAAGAGAAAACGGTCAGCGTGGAGTCGAGTTCCATTCCAACTGGAGTAAGATGCCATAACTGTGGAGACTCCCTGAGCAAGACACTTCAGATATGGAGGTATATGTATCTTCTCTAAGGCTTCATATGACGCAATGGTGTTCCCTTCATTTATGCCCTTGTCGGTACCACCATCTCCAACAAAGTGTTTGGCGCACGCGACGACATTGTTTCTATAATCCAGTGAACAAATCCATGAGACATGACATCAAATCTACGAAAAACTAAAAACGAACCACACTGTAGTGATTTATTTGATACCTTCCCGCAACAAAAGGGTAGCCATTTGGGTGTTCTTCTGGTGGCACGCCTTGTAGGCCCGAGACAAGCGAAGTCATCTCGCAGACAAGTCCAGTATCTTCTCCATAACTCTCATAGCCTCGTCCCCATCTCGGATCTCTCAAGACCTGTTAGAAAGACAACATTTCATTCAAAAATTTACAAATCATAATGTTCAGTTTCAGTTGTTAGATTTTTACATATATAAAAGGGACTTACAGCCACACAGGGAGCAAACGCCCAGTGAGCACCACAAGCCCTTACTTCAAGTGCAGTTGCTGCTCCAATTCTTCTGACCAAATCTGCATCTCTACAGAAGTACCACGACATCTACAATTGTTATTATCATATAAATAACAGTCACACACAGCATGGCTGCAATAGAAGCACCTAATCTTGAAGATACTAATCACAACTACTGCAATACTACTACTACTACCATGTAATCAAAAGCTAATTGAAAGCTAATCAGAATATTAAATAGGTGAATAGGTTCGGTCAAGTTTCATAAGAAAGACAAAAATAGAACAAATCAACCAAAACCAATACCACCATTACAAATCACAGTCCAAAATGTCAAATGCAACTATATCTCATTCTCTATCTACTGTTTGGAATTTTGTAGTTTGCTAATGTTAATTGTGTTTTAAAAAAAACCTGGTGGCTCCGAGGCCAATGTTGTGGGGGAAGACAGTGGCGCCGTAGACATTGTTGTTGCCATGGACAGCGTCAGTGCCGTAGATGATTGGAATTCCCAAACGCGACGCTAACGCTGAACGCTGAAAACCGTCGATCATATCAGCCCAATCCGACGACTTAGCATCCTCGAACGGCGCACTCCCACCGGCGTTTAGTACACTTCCTGTAACACCAAATCCATAAATTATATTCTGATTATCCAAAAAAAAAAAAAAAACACACTAAAAAGGTCATTTTTCAAGAATCAAGAATCAAAGTGAAACAAGAAGACTGTGCTGTCTGTGCATACCGATGAAAGAATCTGTAATGGCGGCAGGAGAAGCAACGGTGCGTTCAATCTGAGTCATCTGACCGATCTTCTCCGGCAGAGTCATGCGAGAGAGAAGGTCCTTCACACGCGCCTCCACTGGCGCGTCTTGGTTCTTGTAAACGCATGAAGACTCCTCCTTGACTACCATATTCTTGAATCTTACTCTTCTTCCTCTTCGTGTGGCAGTCGTGCTCTTCTCACAAAGTTCAGCTACTTCTCTTTATCTATACTATAGCCAATTTCGAGGAGACGTGGCACACTGATTTGACAGTACACTCAACTGCTCAATTAAATTGTGTAAGTAAAAAAAAATATACATTTGATTAACTTAATCAAAACATGTGGGTTAGTTACAAAATGGTTGAACTAAATATGTTACATGTCAAATCTTGAAAACATTGAGTAAAAAACCAAAAACTACTGAAAATTTGACTAATTATAGATAAGGACATACATTTTTCAATCATACACTTTTATTACCCGATCCTCTGAATCAGACAGGTGAAGTTAAACCGGTTACAAATTCTGTCCTGAGTTGCAAGTGAGTCCAAAACCAAGAGGAAATAATGGGTCATACGAATCAGCATCAGCATTTAGAGGTAACTGGTCAAAGCGTTTGAACCAGCTCACTGGTAACTTCCCTTCAAAGTCATAATCTCCAAAAATGACATCAGCCATCCCTTGCCCTTCAGTTCCAGGGAACCAAGCAGCGACCAAAGCCTCAGTTTTTTCAAGAACCGTTGGCTCCAAAACCATTGGCCTTCCTGAGAACAAAATCACTAGAGTAGGGATTTTCTCCGCAACCGCGGTTATAATGTTGTTACCGTTGAAAGGTATTGTAAGCTCCGAGTTATCCCCTTTCATTTCTGCGTATGGAGGTTCCCCCACTGCAACAATGGCGTATGAGAAGACTTCACTAGAGGCTAAGGTTTCCTTTGTTGGAGTTTCCTCGTAGATCACTTCGGTTTTGTCTCCAACTGTTGCTTTTATAGCATCCAAAAGTGTTGTACCTACATTTCAAAACAAAAGCATAAGTATACAAAATCAACTTCTGATATCATTTAGTGGCGTCTGTTCTATTTCAGTTTCACTACCAATTGTGATTCTGCCGCTTTGACCAGATTTAATCTTTGTCCATCCTCCACACTAATTCCCAATATCATTTGCGCGCATTCCAACCACTAGAATCCTCTTGGCATTGCGGTCTAATGGCAAGAAAGGTGCATCAGCATTTGTACCATTCTTCAGCAAAACTAAAAGACTTTCTAACCGCTTCACGAGCCACTTCTCTGTGTTCCTGCAGTTGTGATAAACAGAGTCAATCAATCATGCTTTCATACACCTTACAATAGTGGCCTCAGCTATAAACACCTCACCTTGCAGCCAATAGTTCCCAACAAAGATCGGTCCGCAAGAGGATGTTCAAAGAGACCAGCAACAAACTTCACTCTAAGTATTCTTCCAACAGCATCATCAACCCGAGCCATTGGTATTTCCCCTGACTCCACCAGTTCTGTCATGTCCTGTATGAACTGTTCGTACTTGAAAGGTACCATCACCTGCAATAACAATGATTAACAATCTTTCTTAATCATTCAAGACAGTTGGAAAATAAATTCATTACCATGTCGATTCCAGCATTAATCCCGAGTTTGACGCAGTCACGATAATTTGAACCTTGTGGCTCGCTAATAGTCTCCAAACCATCCCAGTCAGAAACTAGAAATCCCTGGTAACAAAAGAAAAAAAAAAACAAAGTGAATCAAATAGCTCAATGCATACCTCTTAGCTTATTTAAGATTTCTTTTCATAGTGAATCAACCTTGAAACCGAGTTTCTGTTTGAGAACTTCCGTTAAAAGAAAATAGTCAGAGTGGAGTCTACTTCCATTCCAACTGGAAAAAGAAGCCATAACGGTAGAGACTCCCTGAGCAATACAGTTCAGATAGGGAGCAACATGTATTTCTTCCAATGCTTCATATGACGCAATGGTGTTCCCTTCGCTTAAGCCCTTGTCGGTACCACCATCTCCAACAAAGTGTTTTGCACAAGCGACCACATTGTTTCTTTCACCAAATGAACAAATCCATGAGAAAATAACAACAAGCCTATATAGTCTAGTGCATTATATATGTTTATATGTAGTATATAATATACGGACCTTCCTGCAAGAAAAGGGTAACCGTTAGGGTGTTCTTTGGGCGGCTCGCCTTGTAGGCCTGAGATAAGCGAGCTCATCTCACAAACAATATTAGCAGCTTCACCATAACTCTCATAGCATCTTCCCCACCTCGGATCTCCCAGAACCTAATGAGTAAACAACATTTCATTCAATAGTCCACAAATCATTTTTTCCTTTAAAGTAAGAATCAAACTACAAAGGGATTTACGGCCACGCAGGGAGCATACGTCCAGTGAACGCCACTAGCCCTTACTCCAACTGCAGTTGCAGCTCCAATTCTTCTGACCAAATCTGCGTTTCTAATCGAGTTACCATACAAAACTACGACTGTTATCACATCAACAACAAACAAACACGGTTGATGAACGGATGATCTTAAACACAATCAGATTCTAATCATAGCCAATGCAACTACTACTACTGTATGATCAAAAAGCTAATTAAAGCAAAATCTTCATAAACTCCTACTACTAAAAATATCAAATTCTTGTGGAAACTGAATTTACAAAAATCCAAATTAGCTTGAAACTTAACAAGAAGATTCAAACTTTTTACCAAAATTCAAAAGCTTTAAATGTCTAAACGTTCCTTACATACAAATCTCTCTGTTTCTCTCCCCTCTTTCGCAAAAATTTAAAGTTTGCTTTAAAGTTTAATCGAACCTGGTAGCTCCGAGACCAATGTTGTGGGGAAAGATGGTAGCACCGTAGACGTTGTTGTTGCCATGAACAGCGTCAGTGCCATAGATTACCGGAATCCCCAAACGCGACGCTAACGCTGAACGCTGAAAACCATCGATCATATCCGCCCAATCCGACGACGTAGCGTCCTCGAACGGCCAGCTCCCGCCGCCGCTCTGTACACTGCCTGTATTACCAAAAAAAAAATAATTCATAAATAAAGTATTCTTTTTTACGTTACGAAAGAATGTGAAAAGTTTTGGTTCGTTGACCCAAAACAAAGACAAGAAACTAATGTTTTAGTGTTATATACTACCGATGAAAGTATCTGTTATGACTTCTGAGTCATCTGACCGATCTTTTCCGGCAGAGTCATGCGAGTGAAAAGGTCTTTCACACGCGCCTCCACTGGCGCGTCTCAGTTCTTGTAAACCCATGAAGACTCATCAGTGTTTGCCATTTCTCTTTTTTTGTTTTGTTTCTTTCTCACTAATCTAAACTCTTAAAAGTGACTAAACCACTCCACTTCTCTTCTTTATCTAGCCAAGCCGAAAGCCGGAGGACGACATGTTACACTCTTTGTTTACAATAGAATGCTTAATTAATTGGTTAATCGCGTAAAATAAATCGAGCTACCTCGAATCCTTAGTCATCACAGTACAATAAATCAGTTGAGATCCCTGTTTTAAAAATCTCCACGTCCCGTAAAATTGTTAGAACTATAATTTCCGCCTCGATTAATTACGAATTCCCGTATATCATCAATTATCCGATTATACCGTCTAATCCGATTATTTCCCGCTTAATTTTGTATATACCGATTATTTTTGGAGCCAAATATAAATTAAATATATAGTTTTTTGTTATTTTGATATTTAAATTAAGAGTTTATGATGTTTTAAAAAATTACGTTTTTATTTGTTTACAGTAATTTTAAAGACAATGCTATAATTTTATATTTTATTTGATATTTATTTCATATAAACATAATTATATATATTTAGTACTACATATTTTTATTTTATTATTAATTTAATAAAATAATCCTAAAATTAGTCTCTTATTAATTTCCGATTTTTTCACTAGATACTAGGCCTATCCTGACCTCCCGACTAGCGCAAAGCGGTTTTTAAAACTGGGGTTGAAATTAGAACCAGAATGAACTCTTTCCAACAATACAATTTTGAGAATCTTTTTGGAATACTAGTAAGAGAATTAATGAGAGAGAAGCGTAATGTAGAAGAAATAAGAATCTTTAACTATATAACCTTTTAAAGCTTGTCGTCACTTACCTATGAATAATATGAATATGCGTAATACAATAAATGTATTGTAAAGTAAACTAATCTATAGATCGATATACACTTCAGTCACTTCACATAGAGACTTGTGAATATGTCCAAACTAATCTTTAGTAGTATACGGTCCTAGAGATTCAGTGGCCTAAAGCATATTTAGAAATATATACTTTATATATTGCATGTATTGAAAACTAAGCTTGTTTTGATAAATTGACACTAATAATAAGTCCTGACATACAAGGAAAACTGATAAATATTGTTTAAAACAACACATGAAATTAGGAAAAGTAAAAAAATGATAAAAGTACGTGAACATGAGAAGAGAGATTGACTAAAGTTAGCCAATAATTAGTGTTCCAATGTAACTAAGCATAGCCTCTAAATTATTTAGTTATTGGTGGCCTAAAGCGACCGCTTCATTCGCCTTATGGGAAGGACCGGCCCCTATTTTAAAAATCGTTGTCTCGCACTAATTACACTCCTTAAAATAGTTAGGTTCACATTTTCTGCTTTAATTAATAATTAATTTTTGCTTAGTATCGATAATATAATTATGCATGTCAAATTTGATTATAACCCGTCTAATCCGATTACTTCCCGCTTAATTTATATACCGATTATTTTTAGAACCAAATATAAATCAAATATTTTTTTGTTATTTACACATTTAAATTAAAAGTTTGTAATGTTGTACAATAATGTACAAATTTTTAATAAAAGTCATAAAATTTTATTTTAAAACTATTTTTATGTGTTTCCTGTAATTTTAAAGATAATACTACAATTTTAAATAGAATTATACATATATTTAGTACTTACATATATATATATATATTAATTAATTTAATAAATAACCCTAAAACTAGTTTCTAATTAATTTTTATTTAATTTTTGATTTTTTCGCTAGACGCTAAGCCCACCTCAACCGCCCGACTAGCGTATAGCAATTTATCAAACAGGGATATATCTCATTTTCCTTTAAATTAAAAAAAACAAATGACTCTCTAGGTCTAAATATAAAAAAAATTATATAATAATAACAATCCGAATAAATGCGACCAACAGTTGTGTTTTTTCAATCGTACCTTTTGGATATTTTCTGAAAAGTCGTGATGGATCATTGAAACAGTTATTTCTGAAAAGTTACAACTGTTCACTGTAAAGTTGTGTTGATTGGAACATTCATATCTTTTGAAATCTATATATATATTTGTCTGTTTGAACTGTTTTTATTTTTTTGCAATGACATAAAATCAACTAAAATTTCAATCTCAACGGTTTATATATTTTTCTAAATTATTTTCTAGCATTAATTCTTTTAAAAGTGAAAAAATTTCTCTAATTCTTGATTTAACAAAAGATTTTTGGAATGATGATCTAATTTACATCTTTTAGTTAATTTTAAATATAAAAGTTTTTATTAAAATACCTAGAATGTTTTTCCAAGAGTTAGATGGATTACATAGTGAGTTTTTGGATTTGACTTTTCAATATGGTAACAATCCGAATAAATGCCACCAAAAATTGTGTTTTTCAATCGTACCTTTTGGATAATCTTCCAAAAAATCTGTAGAAAATTTAAATTATGTGTTTAACAAAAAATTGTGATTGTTCATTATAACGGTTTTTTTTGTAAAGTTGCAACTGCTCATTGTAGAGCTGTGTCTATTCGAATATTCGTATCTTTTGAAATCTATATATTTGTCTGTTTGAACTGTTTTTATATTTTTTGCTATGACACAAAATAATATAAAATTTCAATTTCAACGGTTTTTACAGATCTCTAGATTATTCTCTAGCATTCATTCTTTTAAAAGTAAGAAACTCCTCCAATTCTTGATTTAACAAAAGATTTTTGGAATGAAGAATCTAATTTACAACTTTTAGTTAATTTTATATAAAAAATTAATGAAAATACCTATATATAATAGTAATCCGATTAAGTGCCACCAAACTTGTCAATCGTACTTTTTGGATAATTTTCCAAAAAAATCTGTAGAAAATTAAAATTGTGTGTTTTACACAAAGTTGCGATTGTTCATTGTAACGGTTTTTTGTAAAGTTGTAACTGTTCAATGTAGAGTTGTGTCTATTCGAATATTCGTATCTTTTGAAATCTATATATATTTGTCTGTTTGAAGTGTTTTCATTTTTTTTGACATGACACCAAATAATATAAAATTTAAATCTCAACGGTTTTTACAGCTCTCTAAATTATTCTCTAGCATTCATTCTTTTAAAAGTAAATAGATTCCTCCAATTCTTGATTTAACAAAAGATTTTTGGAATGATGAATCTAATTTACAACTTTTAGTTAATTTTATACATAGTCTTTTTCGAAGAGTTAAATGGATTATATAATAAGCTTTTGGATTTGACTTTTTAATATGGTAATAAAGATGTCTTCTATTTAAAGCAGTTTATATGAGTTTGTAAGTATAATAAAATGCACACACAACAGTTGCAATTTTTCGTAGTACATTTTCGTAAAAAAATGTTATTATTTGTTTTTTTTTTTAAATTCAAACGGTTGTATATGTTCATTGTAGAGTTGTGTCTTTTCACTATATTTTATTTATACTTTTTTATCACAAATTTTCGTTTTAATAGGTGTGTCTATTTAAATAGTCATACTTTTTGAACTCTCTTTATATTTGTCTCTTTATCACTAACTAATAAGTTCGTTGAAACAAATTTTTTATTTTATGTTGAGTCTAGATAATTGAAAATATTCTATAATCTAACTAAAATTTTAGAAATGATTATAGAAATATAAAAGTTTATACAACTTAATATTGTATTTTCAGTTGTGTCTATTTATCTTAAATTTCCGTTAAAAAAAATGTTTAAATATTTAAAAATAATAATAACAATCTGAATAATAAGAACAACAATTGAGACTTTTCGTTGTACTTTTTTGTAAAAAAATTGGTTTTATTTGTTCATTTTTAAAAACTCAAACAATTGTATTTGTTCATTGTAGAGTTGTGTCTTTTCACTATATTTTATTCATATTTTTTCATCACAACTTTTTATTCTAATAAATGTGTATTTAAATAGTCATATATTTTGAACTCTCTATATATTTGTCTCTTCATCAATAACTAATAAATCATTGTTGTTGAAACAAAATTTTTATTTTATGTTAAATCTAAATAATTTGAATATTAATATCTAGTATTCAGTGTTATTCTATAATCTAACTAAAATTTTAGAAATGATTATAGTAATATAGAAATTTAATAAAACTTAATATATAATTTACAGTTGTGTCTATTTATCATAACTTTTCGTTAAAAAATATTTTAATATTTAAAATTTATTTTATTTTACTTTGTTCTTAAGAGTTGTGTATTTTAATTTTAATTTTCTATTGATACTGTTCACTCATTATTAAAAATATTTTTAATTATAGTTATTTAATAGAAAATTACATTACTCATTATAACCATTAGTTCAATATTCTCGGTAAGATCATAATGATTTTTTTTAGTTGTCGCTTTTTACCATAATTCTTCATAAAAATATCTTATATTTATAATACTTTAAACAATATGTTTTGCAAAGTTGCGTTTATTCTACATAATATTTTTTGTTATAAGTTTTCATTTTGATGATTGTGTTTTTTAGTAACAGTTTTATGTTATGTATTAAAACTATTCTATTACATTCAAATAATTTCATAATGTATAGTTTTAAATTTTAAATTTAAATTTATTTTTTCTGAAATATTTCCCTCGCGTGGGGTTCTGAGTCTAGTATAAAATAAGTCGCTGTCGAAGTTTGGGATTCTATGGTTTAGCGACGCCAAGGGAAAACGGCAGAAGCAAGTCAGCCGCCCAAGCAACTTCCGAAGAGAAAACTCGAAGGAGATCCCAGTTGATCTTTTGATTGAGATTTTCTCAAGATTGACTGTTAAAGACCTTGCGAGGTGTCGTTGCCTGTCCAAACTCTGGTCGTCCATACTGCGTCGTCAATATTTCACAGAACTATTCCTAAAAATATCTTCGGCTCAGCCGCGTACGTTACTCACCTTCTTACACAACGGTAAGCGGATCTTCTACTCCGCACCTCATTTTTTACATCCCGAGCGTGCCCATGTACCTTTGATTCCCTGTTATCATATGTCTTTCCACGAAGGTATGAGTTCTTCCTATGACTGTGAGATTCATGCCCCTGTATGTGGGTTTCTTTGTAGCAAAACCAGCAATCATGTGATCTATAACCCTAGCACAGGAGAGTACATAACTTTCCCGAGAGTGAGAACAAAGAAGGCTGAGATAAAAAACCTATTTTGGGTATGATCATATCGACAAACTATTCAAGGTATTGTGTTTGCCCACGCCGTACGTGGCGGAGGATTTTGCCAGTTTAGTTTCAACCTTAGGAATGGGAAAAGTGTCCTGGAGAATGGTCGAATGTTTGATACCCCATAGACCTTTGAGTACTGAGACATGCATCGACGGAGTTTTGTACTATTTAGCTAAGTGCATTGGGAATACAAATCCAACACATGTTATGGTAGTTTGTTTTGATTTTAGGTCTGAAACGTTTAAGTTTCTAGATGTGGAACATAAATTTTATTGTTCAACTCTGATAAATTGCAAAGGTAAATTGGGCGTACTGTGGCCAAAGCACATTGGACTTGGTGAACATACAAAAAGTCTTGAGTTGTGGGTTCTGGAAGATGCGGATGAACTGAAATGGTCCAAGATTGTCTACACATTGCCATTTTGTTTGAAGCATATAGCTCCCAATACCTATCTAGACATTGTCCGGATGACTAGTGGAGGTGAAATTGTGTTATCAACATCCAATCGAAACGATCCTTTCTACATCTTCTACTACAGTGTCGTGCTGGACACTTTGAATGTAGTTGAAATCCAGTTTGGGAATATAGCTGAGAAGGCTAAATACTCAAAGATTTATACATTTATAGACTATGTTGAGAATGTGGAGCGTCTAGATTAGAACTTTATAAACATATTTGTGTAGTAGTTTGGCTTTTAAGTTTGGGTTCGTAAACACTTTATCTGTTGAATTTCTCAAAATAAGGTCCTCATAAATTTCTATTAATATTTCAATATAATTTTGTCTATTTTTTGTTTAAGTTTAACAACTCACAAGTTGATAGTTGTGAGCAGAGTATCTAAAGAAGGTTACCGACTCTCTTACCATAACCTTTTTTTAGTTTGTTTATTGCCTACATTCTAAGTTAGAACCGAGAACAGAGGTGTTTTTTATCATTCATACCAGAAGCCACCGTAAACGTTTCTGTAGTTTGATGCAGTTCTGGTTAACTTGATCTCACTGTCCATACGTGGTTTCCCCAATTTGATTTCCTTGTTTTTATTCTTTTTGCCAAAGAATTCAAAAGCCATCGGCTTTCTTGTAAAAGCCAAACATTTCATTAACTATTCTAATGATATTTACAGTTTAGCAAAAAAAAAGAACAGAGGTGTTCTTCGTGTACCGATGTGTCTATCTTGTTCAGTTTATTATATAACTATTTTATGTTTTACTTTTGACTTTACCGACCGACACTGTGTATGAGGATACAAATTTGTACAACAGTTTCTTGTCGAGCAAGAAAGCCTTAGACTAATTGACTTGTTAATGGATGATCGCATACGTTTTCTATATATGCATGCACACAGACCATGCATTACTCCATATATAGCTAATTGACTGACTAATAAGAGCATCTCTATCGGTTATATCCCATCTCTAAACTTTTTAACAATAAAACTTTTAAAAAATAAAGTTTTTAGTCGTAATTATTCAGAGATATGTGTCTCTGTCCATACCGTTTTAGATACCTAGAGACACTGAAACGTGTCAATAATCCATTAGTTACATTTTGTTTTGTTTTGTTTTTACTTTTCTCCTCTCTCTCGATACGAACGAGGAAAAAACTATTGGCATAAATCAATTTATCAAAATTAAGGATTAAGGAATTGGGGTTTTTTCGGGAGTGAAGGATGATCCAGAAAAGAACTTTCAAAGGATTGATTTGAACAAATCATGTGGCTTTCTTTCTTAAGACTTAGAGATCGATTCTCCTTAGCCGAACTTAGGTTTTGTTTAATCGGTTTTTTTGATTTTTTTTTTATTATTTTTTATTATGGGTTTATTATGTATTTATCTCTAATATCCTGCAACCTGTTTCAATTGCGATTAATTTCTGGTTCGATTGATTGTGACTTTGATCATTGTAGCGTTTTTGAATTTGTTGTTCGGATGTGTTTTTTTTTTTTTCTGGGTCATACTCTCTTTGGTATTTGACTTAGGCAGTTTGCAATTAGGTTTCTGGGAAGTGTAGTGTTTGATTGTTTGAATGGTGTCATTGATATTTCAATTTTAAGTTCAGTTTTCCCCAGTTTCAGTCAGGAGTCAACTTTGTAGATATTGCAGCCAATTTTGGGTGGGTATATCTTTGACCATAGGACAATGGAATTTAATTGGGATCTTAGTGTTACGAATTATGACATTAGGTGTTTGTTGATTGTACTAGATGATGATGAAACTATAAGTGTTGAAAGTTTGTTCTGGTAATAAACTTATCTCTTTTGTCATTGCGTTTCTCTCTTTTTAGAGTCTTGAACATCAAGCCTAGGATTTCAGTTTTGCACATCTGGTGGATCTTACTTTTGTTGACACATAGTTTCAATGTTTAGTTTTATTGTCCAGAACGTACGACGATGGTTTCTAATGATTGATTGCAGATTCAATCTGTTCTGAATTCTACTAGATCGTTGTGGTTTAGTCAGTTTATGATTCATTGTGTCTCTGATCATATTTTCTGAATCATGTGTTATAACACCCATAAGTGTTTCCCCATCTTCAAAACTCTCTCTGTTTGTCCATTCACAGTAGTATCATTCGAAGCTATTAGAATTTTAGGCTCTTTCCTCCCATGAAAGAAGTTGAAGGCTCTTAATTAGTGCTTTAATCCTGTTTTTTAAGAAATATTTTTTTTTAGTTTATGTGAACTGAGAATGTGTGTGAATCCCTATTTTTACTGGTTTGTATGGAGAAACCTTGGAGCTCATACAATGCAAGGCTTTTGAACCCGTGTTATTGAATTGGTATTTAACACCTCTTTGACATGATGATAATTTTTTTAAAGGGAACTCATACAATTCAATGCTTGATGCCTTGCTGGATCTTTAATGGAGTCTGATTGCTTTGTATCTTTTTTAAAGGTATCAAGAAATTCCGACTGATCCTATTTAGGCTGGCCAATTTATGCTAATGACAAATCCTCATAAGATGAAGAACCAAGACTGTCGTTGGTGTTAGAAACTGTTGTGTCATTGCCGAAGCCTAAAAAACCTGAAGAAGCAGCAACTAATTCTTCCATGAAACCTGTATCATTAGGAGAAGCAGAGAGGACATAGAAGCAACTAATTCTCTCTCACATTGATTCTCTGATTAATTAAGCTCGTTGTTGCTCCGAAAAAAATCTGAAGAGAGAGAGATTCAGATTCTTCTTAAAAGGAGGCTTGGCTCATTAAAACGAGAAACCAACACAATCACCGCCATGTATAAGAAAGATGGTGAAGAGAGCTTTGCAAACTGCAAGATTTGGCACCGGAGAGAGCTTTTGCTGAGTTGTTCTCTGCAACTCAGTCCTCCACTTGGTGATCATCAACTTCTTAAGATAGGTGTTTCACTTTCCTATCTACAAATGGCTTTTGTGTCTTCATGTACTGGAGCTTTTAGGTGTCACTTGGAATCAAAACTCTATTGGAATCAAAACTCTGTTTTGAGATTTTTTTTTCTTGTTGTCAAAAAATCAAAAATGAAATATATTTATGTTTTTTTATTCTTAAGACATTCATATGTAAAAGATGACCAATAAAGGAGAAAAAAATAAGAGATTATTGGCATTATAGTACATTTTGGAAACTTAATTAGAAATGTAGTACATGTACTATTCATAATTGGAGAAACAGTCAAGGTCCCACTTGTGAGATAGAATGTTAGTGAGATAAAATTGTGTGAGAGAAAGAGAAATGAGATGGTGTGTGTTTGAGAGAGAGAAAGAGGGAAAATATATATTTATTCAAATATTTTGGTAATATGATTTTTTTTATTTAAAAAACAGATATATAAAAATCTATATTTTTTTGTTTATAATTTGATATGTATTTTGTTTGATGATTTTATTTGATAATGTTAAATATTTTTTTACAAATTTTGTATCCGTACACATAATTAAGTGTACGGATGTCTGTACGCCTTATTCAATGTACAGATATCTGCACACCTTATTAAGTGTATAAATGTCTCTACACATTACTAAGTGTACACATTACATCTATACACTTAATAATGTGTAGAGACATCTGTACACTTAATAAGGTGTGCAGATATTTGTACATTTAATAAGGTGTATAGACATCCGTACACTTAATATTGTGTACAAACACTTAATAATGTGTACAAATATTCGTACACTTAATAAAGTGTAGGGGTAAAAAAGATGTATAGAATATATTTAAAAATTATTAAACAAAATGCATATCAAATTATAAAGAAAAAAATATAAATTTTTTAGTATCTGAAAAGTTTTTTAAAAAAAATTATATTAACAACTATTTAAATAATTATCCCAATTTTTCAATCTCACAAATGAGTCCTACATAATTCTCCTATCTCACACACAAACACTCCACCGTTTTTGCCAATTATAAATAGTGTTTGTACTAAAACACTAATTAAGTTTCCAAAATATACTATAATACCAACATACCCGAAAAATAAATAGAAGTTAGTGAGAAATTTTAATTAATATTTAAGACACCTATTAGAGTATCACCGATGAAGTTGTTCTAACAACTAACATACAAATCGGTCAAGTCCAACCGGGCTTTGTGGTATTGCTGGAATTTCAACCCGGTTTAAAAACCAAACAACATCATTTTTTTTTTGACAACAACGGTATCTTTTTCATAAAAAGTAATATTAATGTTTCTGACATTTTTTATTTTTCACATGAATGAATTAAAATTCATGTTTACATTGACTAAAATATATGCCAGCTTTTAAGGTTTAATAGACTACCAATTATAATGAATTAAAACTTTAAAAGACAGATTTGACTATATGTCAACTTTGATTATACAATATGTTTTAAAAAAAAACTCTTATTTCTCCCTTATAACTATCACATTATACTAGATCCACATCAAACTTTCACCTAGTTCTATATTTCCCTAAGTTAAGTTCTCTACCTATTTTTCCATGAATCGATAGTTCAGTTGCTATTTCTCTTTGGGATTAAAACTTCTCATCTAATTCTCCATTAGATTATAGACCATCTTTTAAATTTTAAAGCATAAGGGGGTGTATTAGAACCATAATTTTGGAGAATTTGATGGGATTTAGGAAATTTGGAATGTTGATAGATTTTAGAGAAGTTGATATGATTGAAACGACCCGACCCATTTTTTTTAAAAATAAATATTAAATAATAAATAATAATAATAATAAATAATAAGCTACAACTAGTGGTCACATACCCACTAGCCACCTAACCACAATCACAACCAACAGTGGAATAACAAATACCAATATCCAATAAATAAATAACCAATCTTAAACCATAACAGCAATCCAATAATCAAACATCAGGAAACATGAAACCGGCAACCTAACAATATTTCTAAAGACTCAACTCTAGCAACCTAGCAACACCAGACAACATACAATCGAGTCCCTAGAACATCCTCCTCTTCATCGCCTTGATTCCACGATCATACTTTGCCTTTACCTGCACCACAAATACATATTGAGATGCATGAGTATTTGATAAACACTCAGTGAGGCAATTCTCCCATCTACTGGGCTATACACACAAGCAACAGTGATTCCAATGTTCCAAACAACCAACAAAACAAAACATACAAACCAGGAAATCAAACAACGTCTCGCTGGAAGGGAGGTGTCGACCGACACCAGCCAAGTGTCGACCGACACTACCCCACAGTGTCGATCAATGCCTAATTTGCTGGTGTCACGATCCCCTCTGCAATCACGATCCGCTCGAAGCCGAGAGTCGAATCTCGCTCCCAACCTCCTCCAAGTCACCCAATACTCAAAACCCAAGCCGAAAACATCCTTAGAAACCTGTAGCAACCAATCCCCAACAAGAAAACACACAAAACAACAACACACAAACAAGAACAAAGAAATCAAAGGCTTAGATTAGCCATGGTCATGCACTCACCTCTTTGCAGGAAGATTTGGACCAACACCAACGAATCCTACACTCCCAGCAACCTTCTAACACGTTCCTGGCCCTAGATCCTCACTCCCACATCAAGATCTCACCAAAAACACCTTGAAATCTCACAAACTCTCTCAAGAACCTTTAGAAACTGTTTTCTCCTCTTTCTCTCACTCTCAAACGGCGTAAGACAACCAAAAACACGACCCTAGGTCGTTTTCCCCCTTTTAAACCTCGGTTCAATGGTTTTCCCTAAACCAAACCGATCCAAATCGATAATTAAATCGAACTGGTCGAACTAGAGAATGTTGGTGTCGACCGACACCACCATGGTGTCGACCGACACCACCATGGTGTCGATCGACACCCATCCCAGAAAACGAATAATTGGTTCAAGGATGTTACAATTCTCCCCCACCAATATAGATTCGTCCTCGAATCTCGAATAACCATCAGCCAAGGACTCCCATGCAACCGTCTCCACAGTCTGCACACCTCCGACCGAACTACAAAAGGTCACCTCGAGACGATAGACTCACGCTCCAGGCATTATTTGCTCTCGACTTTTGGACTTTCCTTTACTCAGAGGCCTAAACCTTGAGTTTTATTGGCTCCTCATCAGGCCGAAACCTGCATGCCATAATGTTGGCTCCTCATCAGGCCAAAGCCTGCATGCCATAATATATAAGGAAGTCCAATACTCGTCTCTCGGGTTGCCATCCTACAGCGCGCCCCCGGATCGTCATCCGAAGTCGATATACCAACCATATTCCCAAGCCACAAAGTCTCAGAATATGGCAGTACTAGGAGAACCTAAGTCCTCCAAGAGTCGCGAGCAAACAATTCTGAACACGTCTGAGTCCTATCCCTATCCAGGTTCCCTTCCCGTGGTTCTCGTAAGACATCTCAATGCCCTACCAACCACATATCCCCTCACTGGAATACCTCATGACCTCACATGGATCATCTTACTGCCACAAGGGCCAAACAAGTGTCCTCAACAGGACCGTCACAAAGACCAAACAAATGTCCTATTAAACAAGACCGTCACAAAGACCATTTGTCCCGAAGGACCGTCACAAAGACCATTTGTCCTGAAGGACCGTCACAAAGACCATCTGTCCCGAAGGACCGTCACAAAGACCATCTGTCCCGAAGGACCATCACAAAGACCATCTATCCCAAAGGACCGTCACAAAGACTGTCTGTCCCAAAGGACCGTCACAAAGACCATCTGTCCCGAAGGACCGTCACAAAGACCACACATCTGGCTAAACAGCCTGCCACAAAGGCCACACAATGTCTCAAAAGACTGCCACTAAGGCCACACAATGACTAAAAAGTCCGCCACTAAGGACACATAAGCCCCTCCAAGGCTCTCTCCACTTAAATGGACAAATTTTAAATCACATAAAACTTTCCACTTTTACCACTTTCCACTTTAAGAAAACTTCTATTTCAGAAAACTTTCCTCCAAAAACCCCGCCTCACGGAAACTTTGTACCCCGAGCACCACCTCATCTTGTTACTTAGTCGCACAACCAACCACCCCAAGCGACCAAGTAAACAAGAGAGATGGGCTGGAATACTCCATTCCCGCTCCAGCCACGAATTAGAGATGGGACCAGGCTAGACAAGCTCAAGTCGCGCTTGCTTCTCATACCACTTCTTAAACCTTGCCTTCATCCTCGCCTTAGGCTCCCAAGTCTGCTCCTCAACACCATCACAGTCCCAAAGGACTCTCACCAAAGGAATCTTCTTCTTCCGAAGTTCCTTAATCCTCCTCTCGAGAACCCTCACTGGTCTCGCCTCCAAAGTCATGTTAGGTTGAAGATCCTCAGGAATCTTAGCCAACAACTGATCATCCTCACGGAGACACTTCCGCAACATAGACATATGGAAAACCTTATGGAAAGCACGCATAACCTCAGGTAACTCCAGTCTATATGCCACTAGTCCAACCCGCTCAATCACTCTGAACGGACCCATATACCTCGGACTCAACTTAGTCTCATTCAATGACCTGTTTGGACCCTGCAGCATGGCCATCTTGAGGTATACTCTGTCTCCTACCTGAAACTCAAGATCTCTCCTCCTCCTATCGGCATAACTCCTCTGCCGATCCTGAGCTTCCTTCATGTTCAGCTTGAGAACCTAAATCTTCTCTGAGGTCTCCTGAACAAAATCTGCCCCGAACATGCTCCTCTCCCCCACCTGAGTCCAGCAAAACGGTGTACGGTATGACCTCCCATACAAAGCCTCATAAGGAGTCATCTTAATACTCGCCTCATAGCTGTTGTTGTAAGCAAACTCTACCAGGTTCAGGTGATCTGCCCAATGGCCACCCCAATCCAACACACACATCCTCAACATACCCTCCAGTGTCTGGATCGTCCGCTCTGACAGTCCATCTGTCTGGGGATGATAAGTTGTACTCATATGCACCTTAGTGCCCATCTTTGCATGAAATGCCTTCCAGATCACCGAAGTGAACTTAGAATCTCTATCAGACACGATACTCGCTGACACTCCATGTAATCTGACTATCTCCCTCACATACTTCTTAGCCAAGACCGCTGCTCCATCAGTCTTCTTAATGGCCAGAAAATTTGCTGACTTAGTCAACCAGTCCACAATGACCCAAATAGCATCAAAAATCTTGGACACTGGCAAACCTACCACGAAATCCATAGTAATCAAATCCCACTTCCACTCTAGAATGGGAAGACTCTTTAGTAACCCTCCTGGAACCTGATGCTCAGCCTTCACTAGCTGGCACACGTCGCACCTCGCGACCCAACTAGCTACATCATTCTTCATCCCGACCCAATGATAGTACCTCTTGAGATCACAGTACATCTTAGTCGCTCCTGGATGAATAGAAAACTTGCTCCCATGAGCCTCTCTCAGGAACTCCTGCCTCAACTCCTCATCCTTGGGCACACATATCCGACTGTGCACCAACATAGTACCATTATAGGAGACCTGATACTCTGAATCCACATCCTTTGAGGCATTCACCATCCCCAAATCCTTCTCTTGAGCCAACCGCACTCTGCTCAGAAGATCTCCTCTATCAACCGCCTCCAAACCCAACTGTTCCTGAGACACAACACTCAAACTCAACGCATCGATCTCTCCTACCAGAGACTCCATCTCCTGCTCCTGAGCCGAAGCTACCCTCTTCCGACTCAGAGCATCTGCAACCGAGTTAACCTTACCAAGGTGGTAGGCTATCTCCAAATCATAATCCGCCACCAGCTCCATCCACCGCCTCTGCCTCAAGTTCAGCTCGGGCTAAGTGAATATATACTTCAGGCTCTTATGATCTGTAAACTCTTGCACCTTTGCACCATAAAGATAAGATCTCCAAATCTTCAGGGAAAAAACTACAACACCCATCTCCAAATCATGAGTAGGATAGTTGCCTTCATGCTTCCGCAATTGCCGCGAAGCGTAGGCAATCACCTTCCCATGCTGCATCAACACACATCCCAAACCAACTCTAGATGCATCTGTATAGACCACATAGGGTTCTCCCTGCTCAGGCAAAGCCAACACTGGCGTAGTAGTCAACATCTCCTTAAGACTTGCAAAGCCCTCCTCACACTCATGTGACCACACAAAAGGAACGTACTTCCCTGTCAACTTAGTCAACGGACGTGCTCTGCTCACAAATCCCTGCACAAACCTCCTGTAGTAACCTGCCAAACCAAGGAAACTTGTGATCTCTGTGGCATTCTGCGGTCTAGGCCAAACTCTGATAGGCTGAATCTTCTCCGGATCTACGGAAACCCCCTCTGCAGAAACAATATGATCCAGAAACCCATCTCTTGCTGCCAAGGACTGCTCTTGTTCAAATTAGCAAACAATCTCTGATCCCGCAGCTTCTCCAGAACTGTCTTCACATGCACTGCATGTTCCTCAGGACTCTTAGAATAACCAGGATATTGTCGATGAAAATAATGACAGACACGTCCAGAAACTCCTGAAACACGCTGTTCATCAATCTCATAAACGCTGTTGGCACGTTAGTTAACCCGAAAGACATTACCACGAACTCATAAACCCCCTACCTCGTCCTTCTACTTGTTGAACAACACCGACGCTCTCCACGGTGAAATGATAAGACGAATGAATCCACTACTCAACAAATCCTCTGGTTACTTCCTCAGCTCTACTAGACTAATGATCAAGTATTCTGACATCGACTCACCACCACTCGAATATCAACATCTCTTGTCCATACAAGAACCTCTAGTAACTTGTCTCTTAGGGAAAACATTCACAAGGTAACTTAATCCAAAATTAGCTTTCCGCTTAGCAATTCTCCACCGCAAATCATCAATACGAGCGTAATAAAACAAACAAGTACCATACGTTCGCATATTCCGATTCACCGTATCAAATGCTTTGCAGGCCGCCATCTCAACCCACTTGACTTATTCCCCCCGAAAAGCTTACCAAAACCTTGTCTATCAACACATCCTAAAACCCGAGATTAGACCACTATCAATGTCCCGAGGTTTACATTCAATCTTTATGTTTATACTCATTTCCTAGGCATTGCTTGCTCCCAACATCCCACTCTTAGGTCGCAACCTTCGAGCCATACCGATCTCACTCTCAGACCACCGTCTTCGAGTTATACCGTCTCATTCTTGGACAACAATCCTCAAGATCTCGGTATCAGGGGAACTACTCATCCCCTCAGGGGAACTACTTATCCCCTCTGCCACTCTCGGAGCCCACAGCCCCTCGAGCTATCGGTATTCTGGGAAAACCACCATCCCTTCAGGAGCAACAATCCTTAAAGACTATAAACATCTCCCGACCAAAAGTACCTCCTGTGGTCCGAGTATAACATTGTAATGTTACACCTGCCCACTCAACTTTAATATCCAACAGGATTAACCATCAAGCAGCAAAATATCTGCTCCAACTGCATATATCCACCTATCCGCCTCTCTAGGCTTGATACCTCTCAAGAAGAATCTCGTACCGGTCATCTACAACTGTATGGAAACTCCTCAACATCTGCAGCCCTTGGCTGCACCCCGCCACATACGGCACAACTGGAGCCTGCACTGGTACCCCTCTCGGTAACCGCTCCAACAGCACGTCAACAGATCCGCCAAGTGATCATCTCGACCCTAGGCTTCCCTTGTTGCAACCCCACACCTGGGTTCCCAGCACATCCGGCTCGATCACCGGCTAACCCCCTCTGGTCCCTCCTGATACGCTTGCGACCCTCCGACGTACCTCCTCGTGGAAACTCTGGACCACACACTCGCTGGCCTCGGGATCCGCCCGACCATGACCATGACCACGTCCCCGTCCACGACCAAAAACGCAAACACCTTTAACCATTGCACTTCCAAGAACAGAGGCTAACACGCAATATTAACATAACACAAAACACAAAAACCAAAACTCACTGTGGAATCACACTGTAGGCTCGAAGAGGATGTTCTAGGACTCTATGCCACACACAATTGACTAAGTCACATAATCAATCAAGACATGGAATCCCAAACATCTACAGCACAAAGCCTAGTGAACCCAAACCTAGAACCGTAAGGGCTCTAATACCAAACTGAAACGACCCGACCCGTTTTTTTTTTTTAAATAAGTAATAAATAATAATCTACAACTAGTGGTCTCATATCCACTAGCCACCTAACCACAATCACATCCAACAGCGGAATAACAAATACCTATATCCAATAAATAAATAACCAATCTTAAACCATAACAGCAATCCAATAATCAAACATCAGGAAACATGAAATCGGCAACCTAACAATGTTTCTAAAGACTCAACTCTAGCAACCAAGCAACACCAGACAACATACAATCGAGTCCCTAGAACATCCTCCTCTTCATCGCCTTGATTCCACGATCACATTTTGCCTTTACCTGCACCACAAACACATATTGAGATGCATAGGTATTTGATAAATACTCAGTGAGGCAATCCTCCCATCTACTGGGCTATAAACACAAGCAACAATGATTCCAATGTTCCAAACAACCAACAAAACAAAACATACAAACCAAGAAATCAAACATCGTCTCGCTGGAAGGGAGGTGTCGACCGACACTGGCCTTGGTGTCGACCGACACTACCCCACAGTGTCGATCGATGCCCAATTTGCTGGTGTCGACCGACACCAAGTGGTGTCGATCGACACTCCATCTGCAATCGCGATCCGCTCGAAGCCGAGAGTCGAATCTCGCTCCCAACCTCCTCCAAGTCACCCAATACTCAAAACCCAAGTCGGAAACATCCTTAGAAACCTGTAGCAACCAATCCCCAGCAAGAAAACACATAAAACAACAACACACAAGCAAGAACAAGGAAATCAAAGGCTTAGATTAGCCATGGTCATGCACTCACCTCTTTGCAGGAAGATTTGGACCAACAACAACGAATCCTACACTCCCAGCAACCTTCTAACACGTTCCTGGCCCTAGATCCTCACTCCCACAACAAGATCTCACCAAAAACACCTTGAAATCTCCCAAACTCTCTCAAGAACCTAAAGAAACTGTTTTCTCCTCTTTCTCTCACTCTCAAACGGCGTAAGACAACCAAAAACACGACCCTAGGTCGTTTTCCCCCTTTTAAACCTCGGTTCAATGGTTTTCCCTAAACCAAACCGGTCCAAATCGATAATTAAATCGAACTGGTCGAACCAGAGAATGTTGGTGTCGACCGACACCACCATGGTGTCGATCGACACCCATCCCAGAAAACCAATAATTGGTTCAAGGATGTTACAATGATTTTCTGTAAAATTCTTTCAAATCCCACCTAAACCATGGGATTTGGATTTTTGTATTTTTAACTGAACAAATTCTTTCAAATCTTCCAGGATCCCTAAGAGAGAGGTATTAAACTTGTATTTTAGAAGATTTTAGAGTATTCTTAAAATAACTTGTTATTCAATTGATGATTTATAAAAATATTTTAAAATCCTATGTTATTCAATTTGTAATCTATGTAAAATCATTTAAATACATTTACAATTTCTTATTATTCAATTAATGATTTACAAAACTTACTTAAATCCACTGTTATTCAAAATATCACAACTTTTTAAAAAATGCTACTTTGAATGATTGTACAAGACTTTTGTTTGTTTTTTTAGTTGAAAAATATGAATAACAAATCATACCTCAGGTAGAATTTCGAAGGATTTCATAAAAAAAAACAGTCAATATAACACAACAAAGATAAACTCGATCAGACAACTCTAATCACCGCCGATGACCAGCCACCTTCTCCACCGATAAACCTGAAGCTTTCTTTTTCTTAAAACCAACTTTTCCTCCTACAATCGATCGAATCCGATAACGTGCGATTATGGCCAATAGTAATCTTCCTGAAGAATCATCAAGGTATGTTTTCCCAGTCCTCTGTACAATCCTCGATTCCTATATTATCCAAATCCTCCAATTTGGTGATTTATACTAGTTCAGTATAATTTGGGTTGTAAAGAATTTTATAGCTTTGTTAAATCCAAAATCGAAGAAGAAGAAACCTCTCTCTGCCTTATTACTAGTTCAATATAATTTGGGTCGCAAATTTTTTTATAGTTTTGTTTAATAGCTTTGTTTAATCTGAAGATTGAATCTTTTGTTTAATCCAAGATTGAAATTGATAATGTTCTCTAGCTGTAAATATAGTATTGTTTATTTTATTCGCAAACGCCATCAACACTACTATATTCACAAGCTTTGTTCAATTTTGTTTAATAACTTTGTTTGATTTTTATCTCCCATCTATGTTTCTGCAACTTATATGTGATCTGACTTTTTTTTTTCTTTCTCCGATCTCATAGGAAACTCAACGTTGGGTTGGGTTAATAGGAAATTGGTAGTGGTAAGTTCATCAATTCATTCGCAGCCCAAATTAACCTGGAATCTCTCTTTGAAGTTATGTCCTTTATCTCCTGCACCTTCACAAACACATATAAGCGATTGTATAGAATTTTTTCTTTTGTGTTATAAAATATTTTAAAATCACCCAAAGTTAATTAAAATCTCATAAAATCTCAAAGAATTTCATAGAATAACATTTCATTTTCTTTTTTTTTAAATAGAAAAACTCTAAAACATAATCAAATCTCCTAAAATCTTTCAAAATTTTAAAATATTAAAATCCTATCAAATCCAAAAAAACAAGTTGAATATCCCCCTCTAAAATTCCTTAAAATTAAAATCCACAAACTGTTTTGAACAACAGTAAATTTTAAAGTAGATTTTTAAATCATCAGTTCAATAACAGTAAATTTGAATAGACTTTTTAAAATCCATGATTAAACAACATAGGATTTGTAAATTTTACACAAATCAATTAAAATGTCAAGTTGAATACATTCCACTAAATGTATTTTTCGTTACATTTCATTCAAATTAGTATTGCAATATGGAAACACATATTTAAAAAAATAAAAACCAAGCTAGCATGCGAAAAAATAACGGCTTTGCACTGGTGAATCCATATGTTATACACATCCAAAAGAAAGACTACTATTTTTGGTAGATTCATGAATTATTAATATGCATTTGGTTGAACTTGAAAATTAGCAAGATAATGTCTCGATCTATTAGACCTGTATTTTTCTTATAAATTAGAAGTTTAGGCATGCGACTTTGGGTAATACGATTCAGTTTGGATTGGGTACTTCGGCAATCCGGTATTTTCAGAATTTTGAAGTTGTGCCAAAATTTTGATTCGGTTCATTCGGTTTTTAGATTAAAACCCTGAACATAACTGATATTTTACTATTATTAAATTCCACTTTTTTGAGTTTTAGTAACATAATTTTGGTTTTAAAATACCCAACAGAGAAAAAACCCATCAAAATACAAAGCCCATCAGCTAAAACAATTAGGGTTTTTTTTTTTTTTTTTTTTTGAAGAGGTGGCAGCAGTGTCAGTTCACTCAGGCTCCGGTTGCAGACGGCGGTGGTTTACTCAGGCTCCGGTTTCAGACGGCAGCGGTTCACTTAGACTCTAGTTGCGGACAACGGCGGTTCTCTCGGGCGATAGTAGACGAAGGCGGACGAAGACACCGTCATAGTAAATGATTTTAGTAAATGTCAGTTGCCACTGTTGTAATTTCTTGGTTCCTTTGATGGATTAATATAAATTCAAATGACCAAAAAAACATTAGCCAAAGGTCTTTAAGAGATGATTGGTTAGTGGCTGTGAGAACTTTTAATTAATTACACAGCTTTTAGAGTTTGTTTTTATCTAGTGAGGCTTCTAAGTTTTTATTTTTTATTTTAAAAGTGTTAAAAGTGTAACTGCTTTTTATTCTGGAAAAAGTGTAACTGCTTATTCTTTCTTTTTTTTTTTTGGAAAAACTGTAAATGCTTCTTCTAAGCTATTATTTTTTTCATTAATATTTATCTCTATATTTTATGTTTAATGGATTGAACACACAAATAGGTCTGATAATTTGCAAGCTTGCAAATCAATTGCATCATCATTTGTAACTGTTTTTTTTTTTTGGACAAAGTGTAACTGCTTATTCTCTTTTTTTTTTTTTTTTAATAAAAGTTCAAAAACCCAACTTTTAAAAGTTATACAAAACAATTTATTTCTCTTTTTAGTTTTTGTTCGATGGAACGATCACACAAATAGTTTCGATAATTTCCAAGCTTGCAAATCAAACAAATATTGCATCAACATCATTTTTGTGTAAGATTAAGGTTTATCACCATGAACTAAAATTTTCATGAGATTTCGTGTTTGTGCCTTTACTCCGCTATTCTAATACTTTTTAAATTCAAAGAAAAAAATATTAAGGTATATCCCTCATCTATTGATATTTTTATTGTTGTTGGAGTAACAATTATTTAGTTATAGTACAAATTATTATTTATTTGATTTACGAATATTGATTCAAAGGAGTTTTTATTACAAGAAAACTAGCGATTTCTAAGAGAATATACTAGAAAATCTGTCACAAATAGAATAATACCAAAATATTTTTGAGAGAAACAAATCCCTCACAAATCAATCCTCCCAATTTTTTTTTTTTTTTCTTATGATCCCACACAAATTTTAAGACGATATTCTTATATACCTTGTAAATTGGGAGTAAATTGTTATGGTGATCTTTACAATTTTAGGTTGAGTTACAAAAAAGAAGAAGAAGTAAAAACTGAGAAAACATAAATGATCAGTCTCATTTGTCGAAAATAAAAAAAATATATTTTTTTTTTACTTTTTGTAATTCAAATTAGTATTTTAGCTCGAAAAATATATGGAAACGAACGTTTTGAAAAATGACGCGCGAAAATATAATTGCAGCTAAAAATAACGGTTATTTTCCGTCATAAAATGTAACTAATTTACATGACGAGAGAATTTTTTTTTTCTTTTGGTAGATTCAGGAACTAATTATGTTTGAATGAAATTAATAATTATCAAGACAATATCTCCATCAGTTAGACCAGCTGTGGTCCTCCTTTTAAGTCCTTATAAATAGAAAATGTTAGAACTCACTGTGTCCACACCTTCGAAATCAGAAGGAAAAAGAAAAAAAACAAGCCATGTTTGGGATTCTAGGGTTTAACGCCGCCATGGGAAAAAGGCAGAAGAAGCAAGTAGTTTCCAGCCCAAGCAAGTCCCCACCAAGAGAATACAAGAAGGAGATCCCAGCTGATGTCTTGATCGACATATTCTCAAGGTTGCCAGTGAAAGACGTCGCAAGGTGTCGTTGTGTGTCGAAGCTCTGGTCTTGCGTGCTTCGTCGTCGAGACTTCACCCAACTGTACCTGAAAGTGTCATCGATTCGTCCGCGTCTCTTATTCACCTTCCTATACAAGGGTAAGCGGATCTTTTACTCCATGCCTCAGGATCTAGATCTAGACCAAGACTACCCCATTGTATATCCCCATTACCAGATGCATTTCCTTAAAGGTTTGGGTTCTTCGGCTGATGTGTGTCCATCTATACTTGGTTTCACCTGTACCAAATCTAGGAAGCCGATGATCTGTAGCCCTAGCACAGGAGAGTACATATCTTTACCCGTAGCGACAACCAAGAGGAATCTGAGTAGACCCTATTTCGGGTATGATCCTATCGGCAAAGTCTTCAAGGTATTGAGCGTGTCTGATGATTATGTGTATCGAGTTTCAACATTAGGAACAGGTGTAGTGACCTGGAAAAGGGTCGAATGTTTGATACCGCATCAACTGTTACATACTGAGGTATGCATTGATGGGATGTTATATTATTTAGCTAAGCGCATGGGCCATTCCAGGTTATATGGTCGTATGCTTTGATGTTGAATCAGAGAGGTTCAAGTTCTAGATGTTGAGTTACCAATTTTGGGTTCAGCTCTCATAAACTACAAAGGTAACTAGGGCATATAGTTGCCAGATTTGGGTATTATATATGAGGGCACAGAAAGTTTTGTGCTGCGGGTAATAGTGGATACTGATCATGAGGTCAAACGGTCGAACAATGTCTACATATTGCCATTTTATTGGAAGTATGCAGTTTCACATTCCTTCCTATACATTGCGGGGATGACTAGTGCAGGTGAAATTGTGTTGTCGACAAGCTTTCTAGTGGAGCCTTTCGAGGTGATCTACTACAATATTGTGGAGAATACCGTGGTAAGAATTGAAATCACTTTAAGAATTGTAGATAAGAAGGCTCCCTGCTCAAGGGTTTTGACTTTGGTAAACCATGTAGAGAATGTGGAGCTTATGGATTAGGATTTTATAACATATAGCTCTGATCCCCTTCTATATAAGTTTGTGCTCTTAATTATATACACCCTTATTCTTGTATCCATCTTGTATCAATGTTTGTTGAAACTTGTAAGCTTATGTTTTAGCTATTTTGAACTTTTTGTCTTCTTGAGCAACCTATATTATCTTTGTAAATTTTACTATAATAGAATTTGATCCATTGTCAGATTGTCTGATGAAAGGGAGGGCACATAACAAATTTGGTAAACTCAACCTGCACGCATGTAACAATTATTTAATGATGATTCTCATCATTTATTTCTTCTCACCATCAAACAGTTGATGATGATTGTTTTTTTAATGGGATTACCATAAGAGACTATGAGTTATCAGATCTACTGTCTAACAAAGCATCCTCTATAGAAAGTAGAAACCAATAAAATTTAAATTTTATATGTCATAAATATCACAAATCAAGCTACAGGTAAATCATTCCCAGAAAAAGAAAAAAAAATAGGGTTTAAATCTGGATCAGTTTCTCTTTATTGCAAAGAGAAAACAACGCAAATAGGAAATTCGTACAACAGTGAACAGTCTATAGTTTCTTGTCGAACAAGAAGGCAAGACAATGACAAAAGCACCACTCCATGTATTGCTTTATTTGGACTATATTAAAATACTCCCATCATATCAAATAATATCACACTTTCACACATTTCATCAAACCGGTGAAGTAAAACCGGTTTTGAGTTTTTGCTAGAACCAACTGGTCAACACGTCTGAACCAACTCACCTCGTAGTCATAATTTTATTGCACGCTTGTAACAATTAATTAACGATGATTGCTATCATTAATTTGATGATGATTTTTTTTTTCTTTTGTGTTGGTTTTGTTTAATGGAATTACCATAAGAGACTATGAGTTATCAGATCTACTGTCTAACAAAGTTTCCTCTATAGAAAGTAGAAACCAATAAAATTAAAATTTTGTTATGTTCATAATAAATATCACAAATCAAGCTACATGTAAACCATTCCCAGAAAAGAAAAATAGGGTTTAAATCTGGATCAGTTTTTCTTTATTGGAAAGGAAAATCAACGCAAATAAGAAATTCGTACAACAGTGAACATTTTATAGTTTCTTGTCGAACAAGCAGGCAAGATAATGACGAAGCCAAGAATGGCTTATGAACCTTAGGCCTTCCTCAGGATCTACGTTTAGAGTTTGCCCTGTACATTTGGTTGCCTGTTATCATATATGCCCTTCGCCAAAGGTATGATTTCTCCTGATGGTTGTGAGACTTGTGCCCATGTACGTGGGTTTCTTTGTAGCCAAACTAGCAAGCCTAGGTACCAGTATTGGATTTAACTCACGCCTAAAAGCTAATTTAATTACGGAAAGAGTATTGCAACACACTTGTATTGCTTAAAAAATAGTTTAGCTTCCGATGTGGAACTCTAATACCCCTCCCTCGAGTTCATAATTGGACATTTTAAAGGTGAAGTTTGTAGGACTGGACATATACGGCTGATAACTCACTTTTAAGAAAATTGGATCTTGCTTCTAATACAAAAGTTAGTTTGAGTTTAATTCACATCTAAAATTAGCTCAAGAGAGGAATATTTTAGAGAAGGATTGCTACACACTATATATATGTTAGAGGAGGAATATTTTATCTCCTGATGTGGAACTCCAATACTGGGATCCATAACCGTAGCACATGAATGTACATAAGTTTACCCAGAATGAAAAACAAGGCTGAAATGAAAATATTTCTGATTTTATAATAACACGGTAAAAATTAATTAAAATCATCTTAAAACCATTTTATTTCATAACAAAAAACCCAAATTATTTTTTTGATCCATTAACTATTTATCTCCGTGAGTACAAATCGTATCGAACAAAAAAGATGGCTCTCAGCAATTATTGGTTGATCGTTTGATTAGACAGCGGTCTGCCATTTTCTTTGTATTTTTGATACATGTATTGAACACATAAATATATTTGATAATTTTCAAGATTGCAAATCAAAAAAATATGACATCATCATCATCATCATCATCATCTTTGAGAAATATTAAGGAGGTATAACACTCATAATTTCAAAATATATTGATTTTTCAGTTGTTGGTCGAGTAACAAATATTTAGTACTAGTATAAATTATAATTTGTTTCAATTAACAAAATCGATGATTCAAATGTGCTTTCATTACAAAAAAAAATAAGCATTTAAGTGAGGATATATATTAACTAAAGCCTCACAAGTTGATGAGTATACCAAGATATTTTTTGAGTGAAACAAATCCCTTGCAAATTAATCTTTCCATGTTTATATTAATCCCCTCGCAAAATTTGTTCTCATATATCTCGTAAATTGATTATAAATTGGTATGTATTATTTTCTTATCATGTTCTAAGCAGTTATAAGTTGTATCAAAGAAAAAATGATGTGAAAACGGAGAAAACAGTTGATGATGATTAATTACAAATTTGGTAACCTCAACCTGCACGCATGTAACAATTAATTAATGATGATTTGATTCTCGTCATTCATTTCTTCTCAACATCAAACAGTTGATGATGATTTTTTTTTTTTTTTTTCCAGTTTTGTTTAATGGGATTACCATAAGAGGCACGTCACACGTGGTTGTAGTCTATGAGACTGAGTTATCAGATCTACTGTCTAACAAAGCTTCCTCTATAAAAAGTAGAAACTAATAAAATTAAAATTTTGTATGTTCATAATAAATATCACAAATCAAGCTACATGTAAACCCTTCCCATAAAAAAAAATTCAGAGTTTAATTTGGATCAGTTACTCTTTATTCCAAAGAGAAAAAAACGCAAATAGGAAATTCGTACAACAGTGAACAGTTTATAGTTTCTTGTCGAACAAGAAGGCAAGACAATGACAGAAGCACCACTCCATGTATTGCCTAATTTGGACTATTTTAAAATACTCCCATCATATCAAATAATATCACGCTTTCAGATGGTGGCGGTTCACTTAGAGTCTAGTTGCGGACGACGGCGGTTCTCTCGGGCGACAGTCGACGAAGGTGAACGAAGACACCATCATAATAAATGATTTTAGTAAATGTCAGTTGTCACTGTTGTAATTTCTTGGTTCCTTTGATGGATTAATATAAATTCAAATGACCAAAAAAAACATTAGCCAAAGGTCTTTAAGTGATGATTGGTTAGTGGCTGTGAGAACTTTTGCTTAATTACACAGCTTTTAGAGTTTGTTTTTATCTAGTGTGAGGCTTCTAAGTTTTTGTCTTTATTTATTTTAAAAGTGTTAAAAGTGTAACTGCTATTTTTTTTGAACAAAGTGTAACTGCTTATTCTCTGTTTTAATAAAAGTTCAAAAACTCAACTTTTTAAAAAGCTATACAAAACATTTTATCTGTCTTTTTAGTTTTTGGTCGATGGAATGAACACACAAATAGTTTCGATAATTTCCAAGCTTGCAAATTAAACAAATATTGCATGAGATTTCGTGTATATCATCATGAACTAAACATCATCATCATTTTTGAGTAAGTTTAAAGTATATCATCATGAACTAAAATGTGCATGAGATTTCTGTTTGAGTCTTTACTATGCTATTCTAATAATTTTTAAATTCAAAAAAAAAAAATTAAGGTATATCACTCATGATTTCACATCTATTGATATTTTTACTGTTATTCGAATAAAAATTATTTAGTTAAATATAAATTATTATTTATTTGACTTACGAATATTGATTATTTAAAAGAGTTTTTATTATAAGAAAACTAGCAATTCCTAAGAGAATATACTAGAAAATTTGTCGCAAATAGAATAATACCAAATTTTTTTAAAAGAAACAAATCCCTCACAACTCAATCCTCCCAAATTAATATATTTTTTGATGATCCCATGCAAATTTTGTGAAGAACATAAATACTCTCATATACTTTGTAAATTGAGAGTAAATTGGTATATATTTGTTATCGTGCTCTTTGCAATTTTTGGTGGAGTTACAAAAAAAAGGATGAAAACTGAGAAAACATAAATGATCGATCTCATTTGTCGAAACTAAATAAATAAATGTTTTTTCTTTTTTTGTAATTCAAATTAGTATCTTAGCTCGAAAATATATGAAAACATAAGCCAAAGGTCTTTAAGAGATGATTGGTTAGTGGCTGTGAGAACTTTTGCTTAATTACACAGCTTTTAGAGTTTGTTTTTATCTAGTGAGGCTTCTAAGTTTTATTTATTATTTTAAAAGTGTTAAAAATGTAACTGCTTATTTTTCTTTGGATAAAGTGTAACTGCTTATTCTACTTTTTAATAAAAGTTCAAAAACCCAACTTTTTAAAAGTTATACAAAACATTTTATTTCTCTTTTTAGTTGTTGTTCGATGGAATAAACACACAAATAGTTTTGATAATTTCCAAGCTTGCAAATCAAACAAATATTGCATCATCATCATTTTTGAGTAAGATTAAGGTTTATCACCATGAAATAAAATGTCCATGAGATTACGTGTTTGAGCCTTTACTCCGCTATTCTAATAATTTTTAAATTCAAAGAAAAAAAAGATTAAGGTATATCACTCATCTATTGATACTTTTATTGTTGTTCGAGTAACAATTATTTAGTTCTAGTATAAATTATTATTTATTTGACTTATGAATATTGATTATTCAAATGAGTTTTTATTACAAAAAAACTATTGATTTCTAAAAGAATATACTAGAAAATTTGTCGCAAATAGAATAATACCAAAATATTTTTGAGAGAAACAAATCCCTCACAAATCAATCTTCCCAATTTTTTTTTTTTTGATGATCCTATGCAAATTTTGTGGGCGAACATAAATACTCTCATACACCTTGTAAATTGGGAGTAAATTGGTATATTTTTGTTATCAAGCTTTTTGCAATTTTAGGTAAAAGTGAAAACTAAGAAAATGTAAATGATCGATCTCATTTGTTGAAAATAAATAAAAAAATGTTTTCTCATTTTTTGTAATTCAAATTAGTATCTTAGCTCGAAAAATATATGGAAACGAAAGCTTTGAAAAATGACGCGCGAAAATATAATTACCGGTAAAAATAACGGTTATTTAAAAACATTAAATGTAATTAATTACATGATGAGAGAGTTTTTTTTTCTTTTTGATAGATTCACGAACTAAATTATGTTTGAATGAAATTGATAATTGAGAAAATTATCAAATGTGCCATGAACAATGTTTTTCCTTTTCAGATCTGCCATAATCGTTTTTGTCTTTCCAAATGTGCCATACCGATGGCAATTTGTTGACAACTTAGTTTGGTAGACACCATTTTATGCATAAAGTGGTGGACAACTTTAACCATTTTGATGGACAACTTTCACTTTTTAGACAATTTTAACCCTTTCATTAGATAACTTTAATTTTTTGGATAATTTTAACCCGTAGTGGACTTTATTGACTTGTTTTTTTTTTGTTTTTTTTTGATAAACAACATTTTATGCTATAATGCCAAATATGACACATTTGGAAAGGCTAAAAGCAATATAGCACATTTGGAAAGACTAAAAGCAATATAGCACATTTAGAAACTTTTAAAAAAAAAAATATGATATATTTGACAAAAATCCCTTGATAATTATCAAGACAATATCTTGACCAAAAAAAAAAAAAAAAAAGGCAATATGTCCATCAGTTACACCAGCTGTGGTCCTCCTTAAGTCATTATAAATAGAAAATGTCAAAACTCATTGTGTCCACACATCCGAAATCAGAAGAAAAAAAAAAAAAAACAAGCCATGTTTGGGATTCTAGGGTTTAACGCCGCCATGGAAAAAAGGCAGAAGCAAGTAGTTTCCAGCCCAAGCAAGTCCCCACCAAGAGAATACAAGAAGGAGATCCCAGCTGATGTCTTGATCGACATATTCTCAAGGTTGCCATTGAAAGACGTCGCAAGGTGTCGTTGTGTGTCGAAGCTCTGGTCTTGCGTGCTTCGTCGTCGAGACTTCACCCAACTGTACCTGAAAGTGTCATCGGATCGTCCGCGTCTCTTATTCACCTTCCTATACAAGGGTAAGCGGATCTTTTACTCCATGCCTCAGGATCTAGATCCAGACCAAGACTACCCCATTGTATATCCCCATTACCAGATGCATTTCCCTAAAGGTTTGGGTTCTTCAGATGATGTGTGTCCATCTATACTTGGTTTCATCTGTACCAAATCTAGGAAGCCGATGATCTGTAACCCTAGCACAGGACAGTACATATCTTTACCCGTAGCGACAACCAAGAGGAATCTGAGTAGACCCTATTTTGGGTATGATCCTATCGGGAAAGTCTTCATGGTATTGAGCGTGTCTGATGATTATGTGTGTCGAGTTTCAACATTAGGAACGGGAGAAGTGACCTGGAAAAGGGTCGAATGTTTGATAACCCATCAACCGTTACATACTGAGGTATGCATTGATGGGGTGTTATATTATTTAGCTAAGCGCATGGGCGATGGAACTCCACCAGGTTATATGGTCGTATGCTTTGATGTTAAATCGGAGAGGTTCAAGTTTCTGGATGTTGAGTTACCAATTTTGGGTTCAGCTCTCATAAACTACAAAGGTAACTTGGGCATATTGTTTCCAGATTCGGGTATTATATATGAAGGCACAGAAAGTTTGGAGCTGCGGGTTCTAGAGGCCGATACTGATGAGGTCAAATGGTCGAATACTGTCTACATATTGCCATTTTACTGGAAGTATGCAGTTTCACATTCCTTCCTGTACATTGCTGGGATGACTAGTGCAGGTGAAATTGTGTTGTCGACAAGCTTTCTAGTGGAGCCTTTCGAGGTGATCTACTACAATATTGTGCAGAATACCGTGGAAAGAATTGAAATCACTTTCGGAATTGTAGATAAGAAGGCTCCCTGCTCAAGGGTTTTGACTTTGATAAACCATGTAGAGAATGTGGAGCTTATGGATTAGGATCGTTTATAACATATAGCTCCCCGACCTTCTATATAAGCTTGTCCTCTTAGTAGATACACCCTTATTGTTGTATCCATCTTGTATCAATGTTTGTTGAAACTTGTAAGCTTATGTTCTAGCTATTTGAAATCTTTCTCTTCTTGAGCAACCTATTTTACCTTCGAAAATTTTACTATACCTAAACATAGAGTTTGACCCATTGTCAGATTGTCTGATGAAAGAGAGGGCACACAACAAATTTGGTAACCCCAACCTGCACGCATGTAACAGTTAATTAACGATGATTCTCATCATTTATTTCTTCTCACCATCAAACAGTTGATGATTATCTTTTTTATGGGATTACCATAAGAGACTATGAGTTATCAGATCTACTGTCTACTTCCTCTATAGAAAGTAGAAACCAATAAAATTTAAATTTTATATCTTCATAAATATCACAAATCAAGCTACAGGTAAACCCATTCCCAAAAAAAAAGGGTTTAAATCTGGATGAGTTTTTCTTTATTGGATAGAAAAAACAACGCAAATAGGAAATTTGTACAACAGTGAACAGCTTATAGTTTCTTGTCGAACAAGAAGGCAAGACAATGACGAAGCCAAGCATGGTTCATGGACCACTGGCCTTCCTCAGGATCTACATTTAGAGTGTGCCATGTACATTTGGTTCCCTGTTATCATATGTCTTTCGCCAAAGGTATGAGTTCTCCTTATGGTTGTGAGATTTGTGCCCAATACTAGTGTTGGATCTAACTCACGTCTAAAAGCTAATTTTATTACGGAAAAAGTAATTCAATACACTTGTATTGCTTAAAAAATAGTTTAGCTCCCGATGTGGAATTCTAATACCCCTCCCTCAATGTCATGACTGGACATTTGGAACGTGAAATTTGTAGGATTAGACATCTACGGGTGATAACTCATTTTCAAAAAAAATAGATCTTGTTTCTAATACAAAAGTTAGTTATGGGTTTACTTCACACCCAAAATTAGCTAAAGTGAGGAAGATTGTTACACACTATATATGTTACCCAAAAAATATTTTATCTCCCAAAGTGGAACTCCAATACTGGGATCCATAACCCTAGCACATGAATGTACATCAGTTTACCTAGAGTGAGAAACAAGGCTGAGATGAAAGTGTTTCTGTTTTTATAATAAGACGCTACGAATTAATTAAAAACATCTTAAAAACATTATATTTCATAACAGAAAACCCAAATTGTTTTTTTGATCCTTTAACTATTTATCTCTGTGAGTAAAAATCTTATCTAACAAAAAAGATGGCTCTGAGCAACTGTTGGTTGATCGTTTGATTAGACAGCGGTCTACCATGTTCTTCTTATTTTTTGATCTATGTATTGAACACACAAATAGATTTGATAATTTTCAAGATTGCAAATCAAACAAATATGGCATCATCATCATCTTTGAGAAAAGATTAAGGTATAACACTCATAATTTCAAAATATATTGATTTTTCAGTTGTTGGTCGTGTAACAAATATTTAGTACTAGTATAAACTATAATTTGTTTGAATTAACAAAATGTGCTTTCATTAAAAAAAAAAAAAAAAAGAAGCAATTTACTAGTGAGGATATTAACTAAAGCCTCACAAGTTGAGTATACCAAGATATATATATATATATATATATATATATATATTTTCATATTAATTTTAATTATTCGCCTCGCAAAATTTGTTCTCATATACCTCTTAAATTGATATAAATTGGTATGTATTATTTTATTATCGTGTTCTAAGCAGTTATAAGGTGTATTAAAGAAATTTTTTTGTGAAAATGGAGAAAACATATATAATTTCTCATTTGTCAAAAAAAAAAAGTTAATAAATGATGTCTCTCTTTATTTATCATAGAAAGTACGATATATTACCGTATAAAATATAAGAAAACAATTTTTTTAAAAATCACATTGTAATGGTTTTTACCCTGATGTTTCCATATTATATATATCTACATTTGAAAGATTTTTTTTTGGGTATGTTCATGATAAGCTAATATAGGTTTGGATGAACTTGAAATTTTTAAGACAATAATATCTTCATCTATCAGACCAGTGGTCCTCCTTATAAATAGAAAATGTTAGAATTCACTGTGTCCACACCTCCGGAAAAAAAGAAGAAGTTATGTTCGGTATTCTAGGGTTTAACGCCGCCATGGGAAAAAGGAAGAAGCAAGTAGTTCCCAGCCCAAGTAAGTCCCCACCAAGAGAAAACTTGAAGGAGATCCCAGCTGATGTCTTGGTTAACGTACTCTCAAGATTGCCATTGGAAGACGTTGCGAGGTGTCGTTGCGTGTCAAAGCACTGGTCGTCTGTACTGCGTCGTCGAGATTTCACCCAACTGTACCTGGAAGTGTCATCGGCTCGGCCACGTATCCTATTCACCTTTGTGCACGAGGGTAAGCGGATCTTCTACTCCATACTTCAAGATGTAGATCCAGACCGCGACTACTCCAATGCTATATCTCCCTATTACCAGATGCATTTCCCTAAAGGTTTGGGTTCCTTTCATGATGCGTGTCCCTCTATACGTGCCTTCATCTGTAACAAATATAGGAAGCCGATGATCTGTAACCCTAGTACAAGACAATACATATCTTTACCCATATCGACAACCAAGGGGAATCAGATGAGACCTTATTTCGGGTATGATCCTATCGGCAAAGTCTTCAAGGTATTTTGCGTGTCCGATGATTTTGTGTGTCGAGTTACAACATTAGGAACAGAAGTAGTGACCTGGAGAAGGGTCGAATGTTTGATACCCCATTGGCCTTTACATTCTGAGATATGTATCGACGGGGTGTTGTATTATTTGGTTGGGTGCTTGGAAGATGGAACTCGACTAGGTTATAGGGTAGTATGCTTTGATGTTAAGTTGGAGAAATTGAAGTTTGTAGGTGGTGTTGTTGGGTCATTAATTTTGTATTCATCTTTCATAAATTACCATGGTAAGCTGGGTACGTATATTGTTTCCAAGTTCGAGTAACATGGAAAGTATTGATTTGTGGGTTCTAGCAGCTTCTGCAACCAAATTAGTGAAATGGTCGCATATTGTCTACGAATTCCCAGATTGTTGGTTTGATTTTGTTGCCGATACCGACATAAAGATTGTCGGGATGACTAGTGCAGGTGAAATCATACTCTCGACATGCTCTCTAGTGGAACCTCTCTACGTGTTCTACTTCAATGTAAACAAGAATACTCTAACTAGAGTAGAGATCGATTTCGAAATTGTAGGTAAGAAGGCTTCCAACTCACAGGTTTCAACATTGATAAACCATGTAGAGAATGTAAAGCTTATGGATTAGGACTTTATAATATATGTAATGTAGCTTACCTACTATATAAGTTTATTGTTGCATCCATCTTGTATCAATGTTTGTTGTAACCTTGTAAGGTGGCCATGTTTTTAGCTATTTGAACTTTTTTCTCTTCATGAACATTGAATTTTACTGTTAAGTTGTATAATTAAACATTGAATTTGATGAAATGTACAAGCCAGCTTCTCTGAAAGAGATGGCACACATGTTAACTCGGAATGAATGATTCTCATTATTCATTTCTTCTCACCAACAAACATAAGCGGCACATGGTGGCGGACCCAAGATAAATTTTTACCGGGTCAAAAGTATTTTAGGAAGAATTGAACTTGGGTTTTGGGGTGTCAACATGTAGAGGAAAACTAATTTTGCTACTGAAACTTTAAAAATTTACATGCAAATTTTTGTTTTTTAGAATTAAACCTGGGTCAATTGAACCCCCTTCCCCTCAAATAGGTCCGCCAGTTTGTAGACGTACTTGTAGTTGTATATGAGACTATATTTATCAAATCAACTGTCTAAACAAAGTTTCCTCTATTGAAACCAATAATATAAGAATTTTGTCTTCCCATAAATTTCACAAATCAAGCTACCCGTAAATCCAGTGTCCATTTATTGCAAAGGAAAAAAACAAGACAAATAGGAAATTTGTACAACAGTTTCTTGTCGAACAAGAAAGCAAAGACAATGACAGAAGCATCACTCCATGCATTTGCTCTGAATTATTTTAAAATAGAAATTTACAAACGCCACTCATACTCCCATCATATCAAATAAATTTCACGCTTGCACACATTTCAACAGACCGGATTTTAATTCTCGGCCGAATGGTAGTTCAGACCGAAACCAAGTGGAAACAATGGATTCGAATTGGCATCAGCGGTTAACGGCAACTGGTCAACGCTTCTGAACCAGCTCACTGGTAACTTCCCCTCGAAGTCATAATCTCCAAAAATGACATCAGTCATCCCTTTCCCTTCGGTTCCAGGAAGCCAAGCAGCAACCAAAGCCTCAGTCTTTTCAAGAACCAGTGGCTCAAGAACCAATGGCCGTCCAGAAAACAAGACCACTAAAGTGGGTATTTTCTCTGCAACCGCAGTTATAATGTCGTTACCGTTTAAGGGCACTGTGAGTTCCGAGTTATCTCCCAATGTCTCTGCGTAGGGAGGTTCCCCCACCGCAACAATGGCATAGGAGAAGCCTTGACCCGAGGCTAAGGTTTCTTCAGAAGGAGTCTTCTCGTAAATCACTTCGGTGTTTTCTCCAACAACTTCTTTAATGGCATCCAAAAGCGTTGTCCCTGCATTTTCAGACCATATTAGATACGTTCCCATTAAAAATTTCCAACAACATTGAAGTCACTTTAATTACCGATTGTGATCCTGCCGCTTAGACCGAACCATGCCTTTGTCCATCCTCCGCACTGATATCCAAGATCGTCAGCGTGAGTTCCAGTGACCAGAATCCTCTTGGCATTACGATCTAAAGGCAGAAATGGCTTCTCAGATTCTTTTCCATTCTTTAGGAGAACTAAAGACTTTCTAACCGATTCACGCGCTATTTCTCTATGTTCCTGGAGTAATGGAAAAACACGTCAATCATGTTCCCAACAGGTCCCAACACTCATGTCTAATTAAAATCTAATGGCATTAATCTGTGTACAAGATATCTCACCATGCAGCCAACAGTACTCAATAAAGAGCGGTCCGTGAGAGGATGCTCGAAAAGACCCGCAACAAACTTCACTCTGAGTATTCTCTCAACAGCGTCATCGATCCGAGACATCGTTACTTCCCCTGACTCCACCAGATCAGTGAGGTCCTTTATAAACTGTTGATACTGGAAAGGCACCATCACCTGGAGTAACATTGATTAATTAAATCTTAGCTCTTTGTATCATCCCAGAGAGATGAAAAATCATTAACTAGCTAGGAGTTTTAGAATCTACCATGTCGACTCCAGCATTAACTGAGATTTTGACGCAGTTGCGGTAGTTTGAACCGAATGGCTCACTAAGCCGTTCCAAAGCTTCCCAGTCTGAAATGATAAACCCCTAAAAAAACAAAAAAGGCAAAGGCAACACAGCTTTAAAATCATACACCTCTTGCTTATATAGCTATTTCATATCCAAATCAAATTTATTGGCTAACCTTGAAACCAAGTTTCTGTTTGAGAAGTTCGGTTAAGAGGAAATAGTTGGAATGGAGTTTACTTCCGTTCCAACTAGTGTAAGATGCCATAACCGTAGAGACTCCCTGAGCAAGACAATTCAAATATGGAGCAAGATGTACTCTCTCCAACTCTTCGTATGACACAATGGTGTTCCCTTCGTTTACGCCCCCTTCGGTACCACCATCTCCAACAAAATGCTTGGCGCACGCCACCACGTTGTTTCTATCACATAGTAAACAATTCCTTGAGAAATGATTTCAAACCAATTACTGACACTAATCCAGCTAGAAGTATATATGTAATATACCTTCCTGCATGAAATGGATAACCATTGGGATGTTCTTTGGGTGGCTCGCCTTGTAGGCCAGAGACAAGAGTACTCAACTCGCAAATAATGTCAGTATCTTCACTGTAACTCTCATAGGATCTTCCCCATCTCGGATCTCTCAAAGCCTGTCAGAAACATTAAAGAATAAACTCTCTTTCATTATTTTCTTCCATTCCTCTTATATATAATCTTGATTTTTCACTAAGCCTGTATAGACAGACGTCTAATTCAGGATTAGGAAAATTCTCATGTATTGAAAATATAGAGCTCATACTCACAATGTTCTACTCATATGGCATTAAGATATGAGAGATGCCAAATAAAACATAGAGTATTCTCAAGAGAACACTCAAAGGTATCCCACCAAAGGCTCCATTCAATTTGAGTAAGCGATTAGCTAGGAACTTATTACTTACGGCTACACATGGAGCAAACGCCCAATGAGCGCCACAAGCTCTAACTTCAAGTGCTGTTGCAGCTCCGATTCTTCTGATCAAATCTGCATCTCTATCACATTTAAAAACAACCACTTGTTCAAAATATACTTCTAGGGTAATAATCCAATATCATTGGCACAATACTATAACAATTAACACCCTAATCAAACACACAACACTACATCTCAAAGTGTGAAAAGAGAATGGTAAAAAGAAAAAAGAAAAAACCTGGTGGCTCCGAGGCCGATGTTGTGGGGAAAGATGGTGGCTTCGTAGACGTTGTTGTTGCCGTGGACGGCGTCAATGCCATAGATGATTGGGATACCCAAACGCGTAGCTAACGCTGCGTTTTGGTAGCCGTCGATCATATCAGCCCAATCCGACGTCAAGGCGTCCTCGAACGGCCAACTCCCTCCACCGTTTAGTACACTACCTGTAACCCCCCCAAAAAAGTTTTGGAACTTGGGAAACTAAAAAGGTTTGGTCGTTGACTTGACCAAAACAGAGAAAAAAAAAAAACAAATGGAGTGTGGATTGTTTCGTATATACCGATGAAGTAATCTGTAATGACGGGATGAGTAGTGACGACACGTTCGATCTGAGTCATCTGGCCGATCTTTTCCGGTAGAGTCATACGAGAGAGAAGGTCCTTTACACGCGCCTCCACTGGCGCGTCTGGGTTCTTGTAAACGCATGTTTCGTTGCTTCCTTCCATACTAATTTTTTTTTTTTTTTGCTTCTTTTTTTTTGTTCTGTTTTGTTTTGTTTAGCCTTCTGTTACAAGTTTTTGCAAACTTAACCTTTATATGTATATATTGCAAAGGTTTAGGATATGTGGCGTGATTCACCCAAAATTTTGCCGTAGCCGACTAGATAAAGAATAAAGAAGTAATGATGTGAATCTTTCTCCAGTTTTATAAATTTTTTATGTTTTTTTCAATTATCAAGGGAAAGCTTAAATCCTAAATTTTGGAGAATGATCAAGTCAAATCTAGCATAAATCACAACCTAAATAGATAATTAAAAAAGAACTCTAGTAGTCATCAGCTAATCATTTGAACATCCTAATTCCTAATCTAGTCTAATTCATGATTCAGCAAAAAGTATACTCATTAACATGATATGAAGTGATGAAGACTTCAGTTCAAAATGTAAATACAATATTTAGTCTTGATCTTAGTTAGACGGAGGAAAACTTAGGTTAAAAAATGTCAAAAAAATGTTTAAATACATAATAAGTTTGGATTGGGACCCAAGCTTAATCTGGGTTGGATCTAATAAAAATGGCTCGCAACGACTTGTTGCTTGACGGTTTGGATTGACAGCGGTCAACCATTTTCGCATGTTTATAAACGGATGGTTGACTGTTTTGGTCATGTTACTGGTTATTGGTTAAACGTGCTTGTGATCCTCGTCAAGTTGTAGTCTTTTAAATCTATACTAAAAAAGATGTTAACTCTCTTTATTTCAGTGACACGTTAGTAATAAGGAGAGTACCACATATTTATTTTCATTAAAAGCAAATGAACTTAAATTAAAAGGAATATCAAACATTTTCTATGTATTTATTCTTTTTTTATATCACAAAAACAGTTTTAATATTTATATAAGAAATTTTGAAAGGCTTAGAACATGTTCCAAGAAATTAGATGCATCACCAAAAAACAAAAGAACATCGAGAGTGAATCAAAGAGATACTTCTTCCTTTTGGCATAAACAATGAATATATGGACATATGGTTTAGGCGTTACAATTTTGTCAATAGTTTGAAGAGTTGCAGAAGTGATCAATATTTTTGTTAATATTATACAGGAATTCATGAAAGTTTGTCTCTAAAGAAATAAAATTTTGAATATGAAGAAGATTGAGATTTTGTTCACTATCAAATGAAAAATAATTGAATAAAACTGTAGAATGTTGGTTTAAAAAAATACAGAGACAAAGAGGTAGGGGTTTTTATATTCTAATATTTAGAAGTTGACAAAAAGAAAATTAAATGAAATTCTTATTAAAAAGAAATTCTAGAGTTACAGTAGAACCTCTATAAATTAATACTCGATAAATTAATAATACCTATAAATTAATAAATTTCTCTGCTTCCAAGTTGGGACCAGTGTAATTTTTGACATTATTCGATAATATAATAAGATAATAATTTTTTGAAAATCCTTTGTAAATATATGGTCCCATCAATAATATAAATTAATAATTATATAAAATTATCTAAATATATGTATATATATACACATTAATTTTTACTAGAATTTATTTTTAAGATTTTTATGATATAAAAATCTTTGAGTGATATCTTTAAAACATGATAATTGTTATTTTCTTTGTAATTGAATTTATAAAAATATTAGTTGTAACGATTGAATCTTATTTTTAATATTTTTTTAATCAAATTAGGAAAATCTCTCTATAAATTAATAATTATTAATTTATCGAGAAATTAAAACCTCTATAAATTAATAGATTTTCATAGTCCCAACATTATTAATTTATAGAGGTTTTACTGTATATTCAAGAAATTGAAGAACTAACATGAAAGGAAGATGTCTATTTTAACTAATTTATTTTTTATTTTTTATTTTTATTTTTGAATTTTATTATATTAAATTATAATAGGTCTTTCCAAATGGGCTTGACCTTAGATTACATACAAGAGACCCAACAGATACAAAAAGAAGGAAAACGACGTCGAAGTGCCTTCGCCGGAAAGGAGGATCGGATCCTGCTGATCAACCTGAGACAACTGTTCGAACTGTAGCACTGGTGGTTGCAAGATCGACGGCGTTGCGGCGGATTCACCAGATCGAATCCCTTGACGGAAGCAACCCAGATCCGTCAGTTCTCCTTCTCCGGTGAAACCACCTGACCTGCTACAAATCTTCCGACCAATTCAGACAACCGATAACAGGCTCCGCGAAGTTAGGTCCCGTTCCTAGCAACCTGCTCACTCAGATCGAACACCCCCCTTCTAACTCCGGCGACAACCGCTTCCTTCAGGTAACAACTCTTCAATCCGGTCCGGTGGAAGCAAGTATCGTGGCGGTTTGCAGACGGTGGTGGTTCAATTCACCGTCCAACATCCCGGAAAAACCACGAGAGCCTAGAAGCTGCCAAACTCCACAGTTAACCACCGTGACAACGCAACTCAACCCTCCTGCCTCCCAACCAACTTCCGCCGCAACCCGCAGCTCAGATTGGACGGCTGAACCCCGAGAAAACTCCACCGCGACTTGATCAGGAGCTTCCCGAACCGCCAAAAAAAGCCACAGTCGCATCGGTTGGGACCAAAACCACACCTCTGTTGCCGGAGAAGAGATCTACCCACCTCTGCCTTCCTCTTGCAGATCCAAAGCCTGCAAATTAAGCGCCGCCCTCCTTAATTACCTGACATACAACACCAAACCACCAAGCAAAGAACCGCCTCAACTGGAGTGAGAAAACTCTCACTACTCATCTGGAGCCAACGAATCGCCGGATGAGAAGAACGACCCACGATGAAACCACACCCGATCCGCCAGATCTGGTTCTGGATTTGATGCCGTCCTCAAGCACCATCACCAAAACTTTCACCAGCGGTCACCACCAACAGAATCTTCGCTTCACGCGCCGAACAGACTCACCGGAACCACCATCCCGAGTGACCAGACCAAGACGGAGGACCTCCTTACCGATGGGAAGAGAGATGTCAGAAGGAAGAGAGAAAAACTAAAAGAGGACACAAAGCCCTCTCTGGCGCCGGAAGGGCACACCGGAGAGGCAAGAAAAACCTAGATCTGAAAGTTGGTTTTTAGAGAGAAGGGAGAGAGAAAGGTATCGCTTTTTGACATGTCTATCTTAATTATATCTATTAAAAAAGTTAGTTTTTGATAAAAGAAAATATTAGTGTTCATAGTATATAACTGAGAAGCTTAAGTATGTATATATCTAAATTCTTAAGAAACAATTTTTAATGAATGTAAAATTTATTCAACCAAAAAACTCTTTGTTACAAAATATGTATCCTTAAATCAAAATCAAGCTTTTATTTAAAATATTTTTTAAATGTGTTAGACAAAAATGATAGAATATTTAAATATTTTAAAACAAAGTTGTTCATTTAATAAAAAAATCAACACCATAAACCATAAGTCCGCGCATAACATTAGTATTCATCTAGTTGTTTTAATTATGCTAGATTTACACACTTTCACAACTAAATGCAAAGATCACCACAAATGCCAATCACCCCATAAAAGCATATATATATGCATATACAACCCTTTGACCTTTTTCCCATTCAATCACCACACATACTTATGTTCTCTTTCTTTTTTACTTAAAAAAAAAAAAAAAAACTAATCGTGAAAAATTCCACGAAAAGCACCTCTATGATCCTATGCCCAACCGCATGAAATCGAAACTAATTTTTTTTAAAACACATATATCTTGATTTACTATCTTCTTCTTTTTATATAACAATTTCTTGATCCTATCTTGTTTTATATTACCAATGACGGAAAAATTCATCATAATTACAATTCACACCAGTGGCGGATGCAGACAAATATTTTGACTGGGGAACAAAGCATATATATTTAAAATATTAAAATTATATAATAAAACATATTTAAAAAAATATTTTTGATAACTTGAATTTGCATCTTTAATGATTCAAATTTTCAAAAGTATTTTTTCTATTACTATAGAAATATCTTTTAAAAATTTTAATTAGAAATACACAATAACAAACTTACAATTCAATATAAAATAGACATTTATATTTACTTTTCTAACCATATATATCACACAAACTTAAACCCTAAAAATAATAAATTATTTACAAACTGACATTATTTTTAATGTTACTAATATGTTAGTTTTACTATCATTTTATTAATTAAGATATATGTATAGTCTCATTTTATGCATCTGGTAGGCAAAAAAAGGATTAAATGATTAAAAAAGGCATAGAACAAATATAAAATTGTAACCCCAAAAATGAGAAAAATAAAATAGAACAAAGTGACAAAGAGGGTTTGAACTCATAACCACGTAATTCTCATGTGTGCCTATTTGCCAAATGAGCTGAAGGATATAATTTGACATATTTACTGGCTAGTTTATAAAACGTGGTATGGGGCACGTGCCCCACCTGCTTACTGCCTAGATGCGCCCCTGATTCACACAAGTGGGGATTCTAATCTATTGTGATAATAAACATGCATGTATCAATACAACTTATAAAGTATAAACAATTGTAAGAAATAGTTTTTGTCAAAAATATAAACCGAAAGATAAGTTTTTCTTTTAAATAAAAAAGTATTATTTGAGGGACAGCGCATAGTACTACCAAGTTCTCTATAAAATTAATAAATCAACTATTCAAACTTTTAGTTGAAAGTTTAAACCTTATCGGTTTGAATAAGTCATGTATAAGCAACTTTGCATTTAACAATTTTGCACTCAACAACCAGGAAAATTTCTGGATATTGTATAAAACACAAAAACCAAATCCTAAGAAATCATCTTCTGTAGGCCTTCATTTGAGTTTATCCTCATATAATTTAATATATCGCTAATAAATGTTTTAACTATTTATCATGAAATAAACAACTCTATCACTATTTATTTGCATATTGAGTTCAATTGTCCAAATCAAGCCTAATATTGTTACGTTAAAAGCTAATTTTAGTTCCAGGTTACGTTAATGTTCTCTTCGATGACATTTTGTATTTATATATATACGACATCCAAAAGCGTCGTGCCTACATTTGTAGTACCTTTTGTTACTATTGACTTATGTATCACATAAGTTTATAGTTTGTATACGAGAGTAGTTAAATCTAGCTTACTATTCTGATATACTAAATGCACAGTATAAATATTCTTGTATCTCTACTTTGATTGATTGATGAAAAATATTTTTTACACCAAAGTTAATATAGTATCAGAAGTCTAACTAACTTTTTTTGTGAGTAAAAGTGTTATAGTTGTTGCTGCGATCAAGGGCACTCTTACTAACTAGTTTAAGATCAAGGATCTTGGTCCAGCTAATTTTTTTCTTGGATTAGAAATAGCTAGGAACTCGGAGGGAATCTATGTTTGTCAAAGGAGAAATATTGTTTAGACTTATTGGCTGAAGCATGATTATTAGGGTGTAAGCCTAAGTCAGTTCCGATGGATCCAAAGGAAGTGTTGACTAAAGACACTTGTGTTCTTCTAACTGATGGACGACCGTACAGAGAATTGATTGACAGGTAACTCTACTTATGTATCACTCGACCTGATATCACATTTGCCGTACATCGGTTGAGTCAATTCCTCTCGTATCCTACTGATGTTCACTTTCAAGCTGCTCGTAACATCCTCAAGTATCTGAAGAATAGTCCTGGCCAAGATCTTTTTTATTCCGCATCTTCAGATATTTGCTTAAATGGCTTTGATGATGCTGACTGGGAAACTTGCAAAGACTCTCGAAGATCAATTTCTGGTGTGTGTATCTTTCTCCAACAGCACTGAAGCAGAGTATCAGAGCATGACTCAAACAACAAAGGAGCTTCTTTGGTTTAAACAGATGTTACAAGATTTGCGTATTACACCAGTCTCCCAAGCTAAGCTGTTCTGCGACAACAAATCAGTTCTCCACATTGAGAACGAAGTACGTCGAGATTGACTACCACACTACACGTGATCAGGTTAAAAATGGGTTTCTCAAACTTTTTCACCTCAGCTCTGGGAACCAACTCGCATACATTCTTACGAAGCCTCTACATCATGGACCGTTTCATCACCTTCTTCAGCAAATGTCGATTTCAAGCCTTTATTCTTCCAAGGAAATAACGGTTTGAGGGGGATATATTGACTTATATATCATATAAGTTTATAGTTTGTATACCACAGTAGTTAAGTCTCATTTAGCTTACTGTTCTGTACAGTGTAAATACTCCTGTATCTCTACTTTGATTGATTAATGAGAAATAAAGTACTGTATTATTTCACTTTTCTATCCTTCGCATTGGTATCTAAGTTCGCCCATATTCCAGTATTTTTTTTTCTTTATATCTTATTTCTCGTTTTGCTAAATTTTAAGGCCGACAATGACGATTTGGCTGCAAGCCTGCAAGGGTTCTCAGGATATTCCTATATTCACCCAAGTTGGGAATTATGTATTTCAATTAATTGTTTCATTTAAAACTTTCTGAATTTTAAAAAGAAATGTTAAAAAAAATCCTAGAAAAGGTCATCAATCAGTTGACCTGATTAATATCGTAAAATATGAACTGAAGGAAGTTTGCCGGACCCAACAAAAATAAAGAAAGCCTGGCTAAATACTATATAAAATTAGGACTAACACATAAAAACTGTTGGTCTTTGGTTAATTGAATACAAAAACACAATAGCTGAAACCAATTCGTGCCGTGGGAGAGTTTCAATTCGTGCCGTGGGAGAAACTAAGAAAGGTATTGAATTTGGTATTTTTAAAGATTTTAGAGTATTCTTAAAATCCTATGTTATTCAATTGATGATTTTAAAAAATCTTTTAAAATCCTATTTTATTCAACTTGAATTTATGTAAACTTATTTAAACTATTCTAAATTCTTTTGTTATTCAATCAATGATTTATAAAACTTATTTGAAATCTATTATTATTCAAAATTTCACAACTTTTTAAAAAACTGATACTTTGCATGATTCTATGAGATTTTTTTTCTGTTTTTTTTGTTAAAAAATAAGTCTAATAAAATCACACTTCTGAGCTAGTTTTTAAAATTTTTTCAGTTACTACTAGGCTTCCTCTGTTGTTTTTCTCTGGACAATTGGAATGTCTACAGGTTTTATCTTCTTCTCTCCTCATCATCATCAGAGACGCCTAACAACTGTTCGATAGAATTCCTCATAGAGAGAAAAATAAAAAATGTACGTGGTGAAACGTGACGGGAAGAAGGAAACTGTTCGCTGTCTCTAGTCTCCACAAGAACACTAAGAACTCATTTTCTGAAACGTGAGTGTTCTTTTTTTTTTTTGTGCACCCAAACTCTTCATTCAAACTTAACAAGATACAAAGGGATGGAGCATATTCGAACATACCCGAATAGCAAACTTTGAAGTTAAAGCACAAGAACAAGCAGAGATTAAACATAGAGTCACAAACTTGACAAAGCTTGATAGGGAACCAGGAGATGTGTTGAAACAAACTATCACAAGAACACCCATGAGAGAAGATGCATACAACACAAAAAGCTCAACTGGTAATACGATAGTCACCAAACAATGTGACTTTGAACTGAAGTTCGAGCCATCAACAGTGGCTCTAGGTTGAAGGCAACCTGCAGTAACGCCGGAGGAGATTCCGGTAAACAAGCACCGCCACAGTTGGGCGGAGTCTGAATCAACAAAAGTGATTTTGGACTGACCGCAAAGAGAACCTGACGGAGAAGTATCCGGTGCTCTGTTGGGGGTGGAAGCAGGAGGTGCCGCGAGGAGTTGCATCGCGGCGCCGGTTGCCAGGAGGGACGACAACAAACACACCAGTTGAGACCATCAGGTTAGCCTGGTTCTTTGGGTGGGCACAAGAGGCGGAGATGAGGTCGCAGGATAATCCGCGCAGGGGGAAATCCGAAAGAACAAAGGACTGAAACCGGAGGTTAGAGGCGGTTGGGAACTTAGCCCGACGACAGAGGAAAGCGGATCGAGAGAGAAAGTTTCTCCGAAATCTCACCGAGGAGCTCTCAGAAGCATAGCCAAACGAAGACATCGCCAGAAGGAGGCGAGTGACGGAAGAAGGTAGAACACGGCGGAAGTAGCGCCGGATCTGAAACCGAAAATACGGTTCGAACACACCCTGAAGCGAGATTGGATTATACGGGAGATGAACAAGGCAGCAAAGAGAAGAAAGAGACCGGCGCCGGCGAGCCAAAGCAACACCGGCGCCGGTAGGCGGAGACTTCTTTGTAGATTCGGGAATTGCGGCTAGGGCGAACAGCAGTAGAGAGAGTTTTTTTTTTTTTTTTTCTCGTTACCAAGATAAACGTGAGTGTTCTTTGTTCTGATTTCTAGACGTATTAGTGACTATTAATTATTCATATGTGTTGTTGACTTTGATGGATTTTGGGAAATCTTCATGGTTAGAGATATGTACAATCATGTCAATGAGAGATCTGGACTCAAGGCTCCTCTTTCAGCTTTTGTCTTCTTCTTCTTTATTTTCTTTTCACTATCTCCTTTTTCTTTTTGTTGTAGGTTAAATCTCAACACTAACCTCATTTGTTTTTGTATTGCAAGTTGCCCACATGTCAACGCAAGATGAATAATTGATCATTCGCGTAACATTCATCATTTTAGAGAGTACTGGGATAAGAGAGCCTGTCACTTGTGTATGACTGGGATAAACAATTTTTTTTTTTTTTTGTGTTTGTGAAATATTCTAAAATCACCTAAAGTTTAATAACAAAATCTTATAGAATCACATTCGTTTTTTTGTTTTTTAAATATAAAAACTTTAAAAAATAATTAATTTTTCTACAAACTCAATCAAATCTTTTAAAATTCTAAAATGTTAAAATCCTACCAAATACAAGTTTAATATCCCTCTAAGTAATATTATGATGACGTCATAATTAGAGATAATCTATGGCTAAAAAGGACGTATGTAACTGAGACGCTAATTGACATGTCTTTTCAAGATTGGCGAACGTATATATTTGAAAAATATCTTAGCATATAAAGCATATGACAGAGACATTTTTGTGAATGAAATCCACCACCAACTGATCAAATGTATCTCGAAGAATTACAAATGAAATAGATGAAGGACGTATGACGCATCAAACACACCCTTTTCATTAAGAAATCCAATATCTAGACAGGAATTATTCCAACGTATAAACTAAAGTTTTGAACATTTTGAATAGAAAGAGTCCCTTGATATTCAACAACAAATTCAACCCGTGTTAGAATCCTCCACCGAATCACGATTGAGACCAAAACCAAGAGGAAAGAGGAAACAATGGAGATACCCATTTGATTTAATCTCAAGCGGCAACTGGTTTTCGCATTTGAACCAGCTCACAAGTAACTTTCCTCGGAACTCATAATTTCCAAATATTACACTAGCAATCCCTTGGTTACGAGACCGTAAAGAAACGATTTGTTTCATTAGTTACAATAGTTACCAACTGTAATTGATCGCAGAATTAAATAAATTTATAAAACTTTCTCTAATATTCAAAATTATAGTAGATTTCCCAAAGTGACAAATGGACATTGGAGTCACGAAGTTTCCATGCCACATACGTGTAAATAAATACATATGCAGTAAAACCTCAATAAATTAATAAGGTGTAGATCATGAAATTTTATTAATTTATTAAATTTTTAATTTATCGATAAATTAATAATTATTAGTTTATTAATTAATTAATAAAATATCAATTTATAGAGAGATTTTTTTTTATTTTCATAATTTTGAAAATTTTCTATTAAAAAATAAGATATTTTTTTTTGTTATAATTCATATTTTTAAGAAATTTTCTTAATTTATAATCTTGGCTTTGGTAATAAAATGGATACTACAAGTTTATTAAATTATTCATGTGAAAATGATAAATGTTTATAAATATATATATATGTATATTTAGTTTATATTATTATTAATTTATGATATTGATGGACCATATTATATATATATATATATTTTTTAATTATTTACTTATTATTTTATCGAATTATGTTATTTTTTATACCGGTCTAACTCGAGACCATAAAAAATTATTAATTTATAGCGAGTATTAGTTTAAAAAATATTAATTTATAGAGATTTTATTGTAAGTTACAAATGATTTTTGTTTTTTTGGTCCTCTGATAGTACAAGAAAGAAACTTAGAAAAGTAAAAATAATCTATGGGAAAGGACAGAAAAAAACCAAATGAAAGAAGAGAACACTACAAGTGCTTGATAATGAAGCCAGATCGCTCTCCAAACACTAGGAATTGCAGTAAACCTTCGAATAGAACTCCTTATTCTTCTGCATCAATCTGATCATGGAACCATGAAGGACCTCCTAATGCCAAGTACGATTGGAATCTACCATCCTGTGTCACACTCTTGGCAATAGCTGAAGCCACTCGATTAGCAGGCCGCCCCACTTGTTGACACTCCCAAGAAACAAACCCAGCACATATTTGATGAATCTCCTTTAGCTTGAAACAAAAGCGAGGTCACTCTTCGGGATTATTGATCGCCTCCAGGCCCTCCACTACCTATGCGCTATTAGTGACCACAACCACCCGCTCTAAGTGTAAATTCCAACCCTCCCCACACACCGAATCCGTTCGTGAGAACGCTTCTCTTGCATGATAAACCACCTGACCACAAGCATCTCTCACATTCCAAGCACCACCAAACATAGAGGATGAATTTATCCATGATAGTGCAATATTACATTTGACGACGCCGGGAAGAGGCCTACTCCATCGGCCCTCCACTGTCTCACCCTTCCTATTCCATTTGGACTCCAACTGCTCCTCACTCTGTTTCACCTCTTTCCACTACAAAGTGTCTTGAAACGCTTTTGTAACTATTTCCTGGACATCACCCAGTTTTCCTTGGAAAACCAAAGTATTCCTATATTGTCATATATTCCAAAGTATCCAGGGGATAGCATTCTGAATATCTTCCGGAACCCCTGAATTTTGTATCACCTCCATGAGATGCTCCCAGTTTCTCTCAACATTAATCTCAGAGAAACCCCCCAGAGGAAGCGAAATATTAGCTAAAGCAAAGACTTGGTGAGCTACTTGGCAACCAAAAACCGTATGTCTGATAGTCTCAACCTGACAACTACAAACTAATCATCGCAAGTCTATTGCGATCCCTCTCGAGGCCAATCTGTCTGCCACTGCTAAGGCTCCAGATAACATTTTCCACAGGAACATTTTAATTTTGGGGACCGTCTTTAACCCCCAAATCTTTGCTTTGATCTTGTTGGATCTTATCACCTCCTCCGATTGCTTCTCATATATAGTTGGTAAGGTTCTTAACAACCAATACCCACTTTTAACTGTATACGCTCCAGCCTTATTGTAAGGCCATATAAAACGGTCATCTCGCCCCTCCATTATCTTCATTGCTAAGATCTGTGCTGAATCAAATGGGGGAAATAGTTCATTAACTTTGGAGACATCCCAATGACCACTCACCGGATCTCTCAAATTAGCTACCTTAAAGTTGACATCAAAAAATGTTAAAACGGTATGGAGCACGGGGTGTTTCTCCTGTAACCACTTCTCTTGCCAAACCAAGGTCTTGCGTCCATCACCAATCACTTTATGTAATCCTTTTTTCAGTCCATGTAAAATGCTACGCCACGCATAAGACGGACGAGAACCAACCCCACAGTCCAAAATCGACTTTTTCTGAAAGTATCTGCTTTTATAGAATCTTACCACAAGAGACTCCGAGTTATTAAGCATGTGCCATGAGTGTTTGGCGAGAAATGCCTGATTGAGGTCATTTAAATCCTTGAATCCTAAATCCCCTTCACTTTTGGCTGTACATAGCTTTTTCCATGCCACCCATGCAATCTTTCTCTGCCCTTCACAATTACTCCACCAGAACTCCATCATTGCACTAGTAAGTTTTTTACAAAGATTCTTACTTAACCGAAAACACGACATAACATATACTGGTAAGTCCATTGAAATGGATTTAAGTAGCACTTCCTTACCTCCTAACGGAAGTGATTTAGCAAACCAACCATGAAATCTACCTTTTAGCTTATCTCCAATGAAAGCTAACAAAGCTTGTTTAGATCCACTAAAGCATTTTGGTAAGCCCAAATACGAGCCAATACCCCCTTCTTCAGTTATACCCAAAATACTCTTGACGAGCTCTTTTTTCTCATTTGAAGCCTTACTCCCAAAAGTGATTGTTGACTTAAAATTAATCACCTGGCCAGATGCCCTCCCATACAATCTTAGACAATTCAGCACTTCCTCACACTCCTCCTTTTTAGCCCTAAAGATGAAAAGGCTATCATCTGTAAACAGTAAATTCTGCACCGAGGGACATGAATCATTAAATTTGAATCCTATTAAACATCCATGATCCTGTCTTCTTTGCATAACATGTACCAGAGCCTCCACACATAGAATAAAGATAAATGGGGATAGAGGATCACCTTGTCTAATCACACGACCTGGTATGATGAAGCCATGACTGCACCCATTGATAAGAACCGTGTATGAGACAGATATGACACAGGACATGATCCACTTTATGTACTATGGAAACCCATCTTGACGAATAGACATTCAATGAAATCCCATTCAATACGGTCGTACGCTTTAGACATATCAGTCTTGATGGCCACCATATCCTCATTGAATTTAGCATTAGTACGCAAAGCATGAACCACCTCATGTGCAATCAATATATTATCGGAAATAAGTCAGCATGAAAGAAAGGCTCATTGAGTCTTAGAAACTAACTTAGGAAGACACCTCTTCAGTCTAGAACATAGTATACTGGACGCTATCTTGTACAACACAGAGCATAGACTAATTACCCGCATATCAGACATAGCATTAGCATTTATTTTCTTGGGAATAACGCAAATCTGCGTGTGGTTCCAATCTTGAGGCAATGAACCATTAGTGAAGAAACTTAACACTTCTGCTACTATATCCTGACAAATGATATTCCAGTATCGCTTAAAGAAAATGCCAGTCCACCAACCTACACCCAGTGCACTGTCTCCTTTAATCCTGAACGCAACCTGTTTAATCTCTAAAGCAGATATTGGAGCCATTAACTTGCTATTCATATCATCTGAGACTCGCGGTTTCATACCTTCAAGCAGTTCCTCAAAACTATTCGGTTTGGAGGACTGAACAAATCATAGAAATATTCAGCCGCAATGCTTCCCTTTGACCCCTCCTCAAACGCTTCATTCCCATGCTTGTATAATAATGAAATCACTCTGTTCTTTAGCCTTTTGTACTTTACGCTTCATGAAAGTATGAGTTTTTCTTATCACCTGCCTGTAGCCACGATTGACGACTCTTTTGTTTCCAATATATATCCTCATCTCTAAAAGCTGCAGCCAAATCCCACTTTATTCGTTGTAATCTTGGAAAGTTAGGGAATCTTTTAATGGATTCCGATTCCAATTCCTTTCGAAGCTGTTGTATCAGCGTGTTAGAGTTTGTAGGAGATAACCGTTTCCATTTGAATAGAGCTCACTTAAACCGTAGTAATCTCCCTGTCACCGAGCCACTTGCTTCAGAAGAATTCAAACTCCAATGTTTCTTAATGATGTCTACTATTTCAGGTTTGCTTGCCCACCTTTTATCAAAACAAAACCGCCCTTTGAAGCACATATCATCTCCCACTAGGCGCGTGATGATTGGTTTATGGTCCAAACCCAACAACTCCAAGTACTCTGTTTTCGATCTTGGGAACAAAGTGAACCATTCCGCATTACCAAAGCTTCTATCAAGCCTACATTGAACCCAAACATCCTCTCTTCCCCCCATTACCAAAACTAACAAGCCAAGAGAATCTATTACCAAAACTAGATATCTTTTTAATTCTGCAACTTCGTGCCATCGTCTGGAAGGGGTAAAAATTCCACTCAGGTCGTCTTGGTCCCCCCATTTTCTCAAAGTTTTCCATGATCTCGTTGAAATCCCCTATAATCAAACAAACTTAATCTCTCTGGACACCAATCCTCATCAGTCGTTCCCACACCTCTGCTCTCAAATGTCTGGCCGGATCCTAATAAACAAAACTGACATAAAAAACCAAAGAACCTTGAGAAATCCATGTGTCAATCACTTTTGCATCTGATTGTAGTATCTCCGAGTACGTATCCTTCCAAAACAAAGCCAAACCTCTAGTTATAACCATTGGATCGACGATATGAACTTGATCATATTCCAACCAGTCCTTAACTCCCAAAACGTGCTCGCTGGAGTTTTTTTTGTCTCCAGGAGGAACAAAAAGTCTGGAAAATGTTCACGACACATTATGTAGACATGAACTGCCAAGGTGCTCCCCATTCCCTGGCAGTTCCAACTGGTTATACTCATTGAGAAGTGGGTGGTTTCTGGCAAACCACCAAACCCATTTGTTATTCATTGTGATCACACGACGCTGTAGGTACCTCTCTAGACAATTACCTAGGCAGGTTGTTCATCGGACCAATCTCAATCGATTGTAGCGGTTTCCCAGATATTGTCTCATCCCTCTTCAAGAGCTTGGAAGTAAACTTGGTACCTTCTTCAGCTTTTCTCTTTGAAATCTTTCCCCCTCCCCCCCCCCTTGAAAGGGTTCACACACATCTCTGAAGGTTCAAACAAATTCACTTTGAGAACCCTTCCCCCCCCCCCCCCCCCCAACTGATTGTCTCCTCCTCCAAGAGGTTGACTTTTTCTGATACGAACCTCACTTAACCTTCTCACCCCTCATATCTTCTTCAAATACTCCCATATTGAAACATCCATTCTGAAGTTCATCGAACTTCCACTACAAGAAAACTTGCGTTTAGCGACTACCACTTGTTCAAGTGACTCTTTATTCAGTCGTAAAAAATAGCGACCACTTAGCGATTCATTTACGACTCTTTCCCAACCAAATTTACAGAAGAAGCAAAACAGTCGCACATTTACGACAGAAACATTATAGTCGCAATACAATCGCATTTTGAGACTGTTCAATGACAGTAATTTATAAAAAACAAAGAGTCACAAATTAGCAACGATTTTGCAACGTATACTCCGGTCACAAGTTTATTTATCGATAACTTGCTAACTCCTATTTTTTGCGACGAATGTGCTACGACATGTGCGACTTATTTGCAACTCTTTTGCGATTGTTTAGCGTCTAACACCTGAATTAGATACTGGTTTGCGACTCCTTAGCAACTCTCGATTTTTTGAATTTGAAATTTCACATTAGAGAAATGTTAACATGTTTCTATACTCATTTCCACTTTGAATTGATCAATATCAGTCATATAAACTTTGTCAAAGCTTTCCATTTCAGTATTTAGACACAAAAATTTCATAATATCTAAATCATTGTAAAGAGTACATGTTATTTCATAAGAAGGTTTGTAATTTTATGAAAATTGCAAAACAAAGATATGAAAACAATATTTAAAGGTCATAAACTATTTCATATACTCTATAAGACAATCATGAGTCCATATTGTTGATTGATATCAATAGAACTGGTCAAAAATGATAGATTCCAAAAAATTGTATTGTGACTAAAGTCGGAGAGTCACAATAGGGTAACAATTTGCGACTAACTTGTTACTAACTTTGCGACTCTTGTTTTTTGCGACTATCTTGCTATTAACTTTGCAACGATTTCCCTACCCTTCTGTGACCATTGTGTTACTCTATTTGACCATTTTATTATTTTTTTGCCAAGGTTTAGGCGCGTAATATTCCCCCCTTTTTTTTAGTATGTGTCTCTTTTGCGACTACTTTTCGATTCCTCTTCGTTAATTACTAGGCAAAGAACACAACAATCTCTATTCTTTCTCTCTTTCTATTTTTTGACTAAGTGTCGAAAACCTCTCAAATCTCTCTTCTTTCTCCTTTCGAATCTCTCCTCTTGTCCTCTCAAATCGATCAAATCTCTTCTCTTCTCCTCTCAAATCTCTCCTCTTTCTCAACTCTCTCTAATGGCATGTAGGGGTCGCGGAGGCAGATCCACTGGAGGTGTTAGGGGCCGTGGAGACAGATCCATTGGAGGTGTTAGGGTTTACAATTGTGCGAGTACAAGGGAACCCAATTCTGCCGCAGTTAATCAGGCCTCCAATGGTGGGACTTCACGCGGAGGTCGAAGTGGTGTCGGAACGTCGTCTCACTCCTCGAACCATCAGGTTCTCAGTCCGTGACTATTCAAATAGAACTATGTCGTCCCAGTTTCCGCCAAGGACACAACAATCGCCTCCTGCTTCTCAACCACCGCCTCCTGCTTCTCAACCACCGCGGGTTGCTTCTCCACCACCGAAGGTTGGTTCTCAACCACCGCGGATTGGTTCTCAACCACCGCGTCTTGCTCCTCAACCACCGCCTCCTGTTTCTCCACTCATACAAGAACAACCAGACCTAAACATGGAAGAGGATTACGAAGAAGAAAACTCTAATCCCAATCCTGCCGAAGAAGAAAACCCTATCCCTAATCCAGCCGAACAAGACTACCAAGATTTGTTAGATGCTATGCTAGCTCTTCCAGGCCGACAACATCTCTGAGTTCTGTCTGTCGATCCCATCCCTGGCGTTGAGACTCTATGGTAATTTCTCTTTGCTCTTAGTGTTAGGTTGATTGTTTGGTAGGTTGAGATTGATTGTTTGTTTTAAGATTGAGATTGTTTGTTTTGTTGATTAAGTTGAGATTGAGATTGTTTGTTTTGTTTTGAGATTGAGATTGTTCTCTTTGCTCTTAGTGGTAGGTTGAGATTGATTGTTTTGTTGATTAAGTTAGAGGTTGTGTTTGATTGTTTGGTTAAGACTAATTGTGTTAATTTGTATTGGTCAAGACAGATTGTGGTTAAGACTGATTGTGTTTGTTTTGTGACAGGTTTAACAGACACAAAGGAACAATTTCTCGGGTGATTTATGGAATATTTAGAAGGAAATTCGATGGTCCTTACTACAGCTGGAAGGTTACTCCTAGACCCATTCAAGAAAGATATTTCAGGACATTTGCGGTAATGTCTTATAGCTTTCAAAGTTTTATTATCTCTCATAACTGACTTAGTATCATCACTAACTTAACTCAATTGTAATATGTAGCGGAAGTTCTATTGGGATACTGGGATTACGGAGCTTGTTATAGAGGGGTTCTTAAAGATAGCCAAGAAACGAATGAAAGGCATTGTTAGTCAAGCTAAAAGCAGGGGTAAACAACCTGTTTGGATCACCAGTGCAGAACTGTGGGCTGAGATGTGTGATCATTGGAACGAACCTGATGTAATGGAGAGGAGCTCAAATGCCTCGCAGTGCAGAAACTCCGATCGTGGTGGTCTTGGAGTCCACAAACACCTTGCGCTCAGAAATCATTGGTAATTTAACATTGCTTCCATGATTTTAACACCCTAAACACCTTGCTTCCATGATTATAACACCCTAAAAACCTTGTTTCCATGATTTTAACACTTCACAATTACTTTGTAGGAAGAAGAATTGTGCCGTCCGGTATCATTTGCTGCAGTGTTCTTGAAGACACATACTCGAGCTGACGGATCATTTGTTGATCAAAAAGCTAAACAAGTAGCTGAGACTTATGAGAAAACATTAAAGGAGAGACTGTGCGAAGTGGACGATGATGGTCCAGAAAATTCAGGGAATTCTTCTGAACGTTCAACTCATCGTACTCTCAGCATTGATGAAAAGAATGATATCTTTCTTAAGGTAACTCCTTAGTTTCTTTATTTTGATGAGTGTGTATGATTATTCTTAATGGTAACTTTCTTTATTTTGATGAAAAGAATGAGTATTTTCCTTTCTTAATCCATATTTTAGTTTTCTTAATCCGCATGGTTTCTTTATTTGCTGAGCATTTTGATTTCTTAAGATTTGTTTCTAGCCTTGATGTTTTTCTTTGTTTTAGTGTACTCAAACAAATGAGAAGGGAAACCTTTTTGGTCTTGGATCTCTTGTTGAGACACTTAGGAAAGGGAAAAGGAAGGAAAGCTATGCAGAATCTTCTCCACCATCACTTCTCGAGCTTCATGAACAACTTCGCAAGAAGATAGCTCATCTAGATGCTGAGAATGCCCAACGTGAGAAGGAGCATCAAGAGCTTCTCATCTACGTGAAAGAGAAAGATCCAGCATATGATACTATTATTGCTTCCTTGCAACCAAGAGTACAAGCAACAACACCAGCAACCACACCTGAAGACATCATACCACCAGCCACCGTGTCAGGTACTCACCAGCCACCGCCTTAGACACAACATCAGCCACCACATCCCCTTTCTCCAGTACTAAACATTGTCTTTTCTAAAAAAACATGAATTGCTTGTTTGAGACTTTTTACTTGTTTTTGCTTTAGGATGATCTTTTTGGTTAATACAATGATTATGCTAATCTTTATGTTTAATGAATGATTATGATATCTTTTGTGGTAATTTGGTTTTCAATTTTAATTTATTGTGATTCATTCCAAATTTGATAGATAAAACAGGTATGTTATATGCTAAAATGTCACCAAATTGCGACCAAATTTATTTCTATGAAATTATCAGACTAGTGGCAAAATGGTTACTAATAAACGAGGACTATTTTGCGACGACAACAAGGAGTCTGAAAATGGTCACACAATTTAATCACTAACTTGCGACTGACTTGTAACTACTTTTACGACCGAAGCTTCCTAATATAAAGAGTCTGTAAAGAGTCGCTTATTAGCGACTATATAAGAGGAGTCATAATTCCGTCGTAATGAGACACCTAAATTTTGCGACCATTTTTTAGCGACTATCTGAAATAGTCGCGTAGTAGTCGCAAAGTAGGTTTTTACGAAGGTTTAGCGACGATTGTTGGAGTCGCTAAACGCTTGTTTTTTTATAGTGTTCCTTCATGAGATCATTCCATGGGAGACTAGGAGAATTAACAGCCTTCTGAGTAGGGTACCCAAACACCAATCCCTTACCCTTATCGAGGCTAGTATTTTTTTAAACACCAAACATATTCTCTCTCGTAGAGATTCAGACAACTTGTCCAGCCTCTGTATTCAGCTGAGAAGAGTCCTTCTCCTTCAAATCCTTACGCAAGAAAGGGCAGTGTTGTTTGTCGTGAGTGAGTCTCAAGCAATGGAAACAGCGCTTACATACTCTCTCATATTCAATCTCCACCGCAACAGTCTCCCCCTCGAGCAGTTGCATGGATTTAGTTTTAAAAATATACTTTCTTATATGTTTTTTTTAACAAAATAAAAATATTTTAAAATATTGGAATTCAATACTGTAAAGTGTCGGAATAGATAATGGGGCATTTTAAAAATACTTTTTTCTTATGTCATTTTTGAAAAATAGCCTTTCATGTTATCAATTTTCAAAAATATACATTTTTCTATATATAAAATGATTAAATTATAAGTCCTAAACTCCAAATATTAAACCCTACTCCCTCAAAACTATATCCTGTAAAATAGAGATCCCAAACCTTAGAAAATATCTAAAAATTAATTTAACATATTGTAATTGTGTAAAAGAGGATAAAAATTGAAAGATTCAAAAAATGAATATCCCAAAAATGGCATTTCTAACAAATTCTCTAAAATTATGATATGATTAAAAACTAAAATTTCGTTACAATATATAAATAGAATATATATTTTTGTTATTTGATACTAATTATGCTATTATTTGATGCTAATTATATATTTTTAGTTTATCATTTGTGATGTCATTGTATTTTCTAATTTAACATATGTTATTATTCAATTTTAAAATTTCAAAACTGTATTTTCTAATTTATTCTATGTTTTTGTTATATTTTAAAATTTAAAATAATTTAATAACTATTGTTTTTAATTATTATATTTTTTTAATTATTATATATGTTACAATGATTTCGCTGATTATACTTTTTGCCAAATGTTGCAGGCTTTTCTTCTTTGGCAAAGTCTTGCGTCAAGGGGTTATCCTTCTCTAACACCATTTCAATTTCAAAAAGGGATTCCAAAGCATGAAGATCGGCTAAAGCACCACCATCAACTAATGCTTTTCTAGTCATTGTATTTAATTTTTGTACAAAAAGTGTTTCACTATCATCTAATAAATCTGCCAATTTCCTTTATCTATCTATCAATTTTGTTTCTGTTTGATTCACAATACTTTTTATACCTTGATTGATTTAGACAATATAGTTACAAAATCTAAGCGATTGGGCAAGGCAAATGCTCCACCGCCTAAGCCTAAGCCTAAGCCTAAGCACAAGGCTAAGGGAAAGAGAAAAGGGAAAGCGCAAGGCTAAAGGAAAAGAGAAAGCGCAAGGCTAAGGGAAATGCTGCTCCTACAAAACCCGTAAGAAAGAGTAACAACCACAAGCCATCTGGTGCGTCTTTTTGCCTCTTATCATTACATAATAATACTTATATAAGATAGGGGAAAGTCATATGCCATTTATCACATTGGTTGATTAGTATTATATTATTATCTCTAATTATGCGTATTGATATTGATCCAAATCTATCCTAAACAACTAGTTTACTGCTTGGAGTTGATTTACAAGGATCAGTTGTTATGATCCTAATTTGATATTTTCTCCTTTTATTGAATTCAGTTGGTCCAGATCGGGATTATTTTTCCCACAAACAGAGTCCAGAAGTTAATCCAGAGTCTAAACCAAAGTTACTTCAACCTGTAATTCCTCAAGAATGGGATTGTTGTTGTTGAAGTAACTTTGGTTTAGACTATGGATTAACATGTAATTATTCAAGAATGGGATTGTTGTTGGGCAATTGCGCCAACGAGGCAGCTTGATGCTCTATATAGAGATGAAGGCTTGTTAGCTGAGAATGAAGCACTGTACATTCAAGAATTTATGGAAACAATGCCGAGAACAACTTTAGATGATGGTGGTGATTTAGATGATGATCTTCTAATGGTGCTTTAAATCATCTTCCTGTTTTAGGATTACTTTTTGGGAAATGAACTGTAGAAACTAGGTTTCACACAATGAATTTGTTTGAAGGGGGAAACAAATTCAATAAATAAGAACTCTCTCAAGAAAACTCGATTAAAGCTAAGAATAAAAAATGAATTTAAATCTCTTGAAGAACAAGTTAGGGTTTTGCTCAAGAACAAGGAAGAACTAGGGTTTTTATATTAATTGTTGGATGCTTTACAGGGAGAGGGTACCCCTCTATTTATATGAATGCATTGATTACAAGATAAGTCTATTTTCCTCAAATCTCGGATTGAAGATATGGTAAATTTCCTCTTCTGATGATCAGGCCGGGCTTAGGGGGCGGTCTCGTAGGTCGGTCGAGTGGCTTCGCCATGCTTCTGCTTATAGGCCCGTTTAGCTGGCCCAAAGGGGGGTTCCCCGATTTAGTTGATGTGCAAGATTATTCAGTTTACCTTCGGTTTAGGTCGGTATGTCGTGGGTGCTAAATCCTGCACCAACAATTAGTCCCCCCAGTTTGGTAGATTATCCATTCGAGTTTCCAAACTATAGGAAAAAATATTCAACCTAAATTTAGGAAAATCGAATTCCGAGCACGCGTACCGTTACAGTCGCTAATCCAATTGAGACATGTCGTAGATCATGATGACTTTTTATAAGTTGGTTGCTCTCTTCATTCCATAAATACACGAGTTCATTCTTCATTTCTGAGCAGCTAGTTTGCAATTCCAGACTGGAACCTCGGAGGTCGGAATAGGAAGCTCAATCTTCATGGGCCATTAGGTTTGCGATCTCCGAACTGATTGAAGATTCAGATCGGGATGATAATAGAAACTGGATGACTTTTGAATCGAAGGCCCTATCTTTAATCCCTTTTTGCCTCTACATGAATTCTCTAAGGACGAACTGGGAACGATGAAGATATCAAAACGAGATTTTTGCCTCAAGGTGTCATTGTCGAAGATATTACACTTTTTTGCAATGATGCGAGTTCGGATTCCCGATAATTATTGTATTTGGAACTTTACAAGCTGCGAGACGTCTCTCAGCTTAAATCAAGTAATCCTACATTTAGTGATAATTTGAAGATAACTCTGGGCTTTGTAGGTGGGTGGTTTTGTCCCAAGCAGTGTGTGATTTTGCGGGGGGGGGGGGGGGGGGGGGGGGGGGCGAGATACTTGGCTCGGCTTATCCCCTTTTCATCTACTTCGGAGGCGTATTGCAAAACTAAAACTCTGGGTTCGGCTTATGTTTCCGTCCGAACTAGAGTTTAGGTGCGAAATAAAAACTGTAGGTTTGGTTTATCCCTCGATTAAGAGTTCAGATGCGAAACAAACACTCTGAGTTTGGCTTATTCCTCGATTAAGAGTTTGAGGGCAGCGAGATATTGGGCTCGGCTTATTCCCCATTTACGGTTTGATGTGAGTTGAGCATCTGGCCAGGATGTTCGAAAGATGCAGTATGATTCAATTAGAACATAACTGAAGCTATTTGATGATGAACTGAAATCGAAGTTGTTTACAACGAGCTGAAGCTGAAGTTATCTGAAGACAAAACTGAAACTGAATTATCTAAAGACGAGCTGAAACTGAAGTTGTCTAATGATGAACTGAAACTGAATTTGTCTGAAGACGGATATCGAAACTGAAACTGTCTGATGACGAACGGAAACTGAAGTTGTCTCAAGACTGACTGAAACTGAAGCTGTCTAAATACATACTGAAACTGAAGCTGTCTAAAGATGAACTGAAAATGAAGTTGTTTGAAGACAAACTGAAATTGAAGCTGTTTGAAAATGAACTGATATTGAAGCTGTCTGAAGACGAACTGAAAAGTTGTCTGAATGACGAACTGAAAAGTTGTCTGACGGAAGCACTGAAAAGTTGTCTGAACAACGAACTGAAACTCAAGTTGTCTTAAGACGAACTGAAAAGTTGTCTGAAGACAAAATGAAAAATTGTCGAACTGAAACTCAAGTTTTCTGAAGATGAACTGAAAAGTTGTCTGAAGACAAACTGAAAAATTGTCTGAAGGACGAACTGAAAAGTTGTCTGAAAGACGAACTGAAAAGTTGTCTGAAGGACGAACAAAAACTCAAGTTGTCTGGAGACGAACTGAAAAATTGTCTGAAGGCAAACTGAAACACTCAAGTCTGAAGACGAGATGAACATGTCCGTTTATAGGAAAGTTCGTCCTTAATTTGCAAGCATGAAGCCCGAATTTTAGCACTAATAGTTCGAAGTCCGAACTGAGTTATATATATCTGATCAGATACGCCATCATGCTGAAAAGATCCCTCACAATAACGATTCATGCATAAACAATCAAGAATGCTAGGCATGTGATAAAGAGGATAGCAAATCAAATGTATATGATCAAGTGATAATGATTTCATCCGTTTTGATGATTCTATATGGCATGAGGATATCTAGAGTGAGCTGATTTGAGCAAGTTAACATATATGAATGTATAGAAAACTTATCTTGATGAATGTGTTGGACAGAATGTGTCTGTTTCAGAAACAAGGTGATAGATTTTAGCAGGAATAGCTGATTGACATGAAATTGGTCTTCTTAGAAATATGAGCGTCCGGACTTCAATTTGATATGTAGATCGTCGTCTGGTTCTATATATAACGACTGGAAATTGCTTTCAAAGTTGGTTCTCTTGACAAATCGGATTTGTGATTTTGAGTTTTAACAGATTATCTCAGGTTTAAAGAAATCAATGATAAATTTCTTCAGACAGCTTGGATTGAGACGAGGTAGATCTTATTAAAAAGACAAGCCTTGGAGCTTCAGATTGATATGTAGTACGGCATCTGGTTCCTCCTATATTGCCAGAAAATTTCCTTCAAAGTTTGATTTTCTTGACAGATCGGATCAACAATTTAGGGTTTTGACAGATCGCACCAGTTGAGGAATTTTTTTGATAAGTTTCTTGAAACAGCTCTGATTGAGGCGAGGTCAGTCCTGTTAGAACGATAAGCCTCGGAGCTTCAAACTGATATGCAGATCGCCTACAGGTTCTATCTGGATCTCTGGGAATATTGTCACGTTGTTAGACGATCTGACAATTGCGGACAAGCTGCATCTTTTCCGGAAAATTTGTCATATGTTTAGATAGAGAGCAGAGATTGAGAGAGATTGAGATGTGGTCAATCTTGTTAGAAATATAAGCCTTGGAGTTTCAAATTGATATGTATGCCGGCTCTAGGTTCTGTCTAGATCGGTGGCAAACTGCTCTCCAAGTCGGGATGACAAACTGAAAGTTATAGTTTCAAACAGGATGTGTATGTTCCGGAGATAGAGTGATATCTTCCGGTAGACACTGCTGATTGAGACGAAGTCAGTCTCATTAGAAATATAAGCCTCTGGGGTTCAAATTGATATGCACACCGACTCTAGGTTATTTTTACATAAGTTGATAATTGCTCTCCAAGTCGTGACAGCGAGCTGATAGCTTGGCGCTAGACCATTATTGGAAGCTAAGCGATCTAAGAGAGAAATTAGGCAGTCAGGTGACAAGCTGGGCGATCTGGCAAGGTAGGCGACAAGCTGGGCGACCTGGCGAGATACGTGACAAGTTGGACGACCTAGCGAGGTAGGTGACAAGCTGGACGACCTGGAGAGGTAGGTGACAAGCTGGGCAACCTGATGAGGTAGGCGACAAGCTGGACGACCTAGCGAGGTAGGCGACAAGCTGGGCGACCTGGCGAGGTAGGTGGACTGCTCGCGAACTGTTAGTTAGGGTTTTTGACACGCTGAATGGAACATGCAATAACTCTTAGCTCAGAGCTTGGATTCAACCAAGGTCAGGCTTTATGGATAGCTGACTCTAAGGGCTATCCGTGGATAGGTTATTCGTAATCTTGTTTATGATACTTTGTCGGGAAATCGATCCCGAAGGCTGATTGATGCCATAAAAACAGATCTGTGTTTTAACAGATTATGTATGCTGCAGAGAAACAACGATATCCCTCGGCAGACATGTCCGATGAACTTGAATCCGGATTCTATGGAAAGCTGATTCTTGGGGATTTTTATATATAGTTTATGCATAACCTGATTCGTTGAACTTTGCCAGGAAATTGATCCCGAGGCAGGCTGGTCGAAAACAGACGGATATGTATTTGAAAGATAGAATATGTTACATAGAAACTGCAATATCTCTCAGAAGAGAGCTCAGATTGAAACGAAATTGGGTTCCACGGAAAGCTACTGTTTGGGGCAATCCGTGGATAGGTTACGCATCTTCCAGTTCGTCTGGAGCTGCCAGGAATTCGCCTTGAAAGTTGGCGGTTCAGATAGTTGAACTTGATTTTCTAGTTTGTTTTAGCTTTGTTTTACCTTTAGTGGTAGAGAGAAAAAACGTAGAACTTTTGCGTAAGGGTCTCCACAGACGGCGCCAATTGTAGAAACTAGATATCACACAATGAATTTGTTTGAAGGGGAAATAAATTCAATAAGAACTCTCTCAAGAAAACTCGATTGAAGCTAAGAATAAAAAGGGAATTTAAATCTCTTGAAGAACAAGCTAGGGTTTTGCTCTAGAACAAGGAAGAACTAGGGTTTTTGTATTAATTGTTGGATCATTTACAAAGAGAGGGCACCCTCTATTTATATGAATGCATTGATTACAAGATAAGTCTATTTTCCTTAAAACTCGGATTGAAGATATGGTAAATTTCCTCTTCTTATGATCATGTTGGTTTAGGGGGCGGTCTGGGAGGTCGGTCGAGTGACTTCGCCTTGCTTCTGCTTATACCCGTTTAGCTGGCCCAAAGGGGATTCCCCAGTTTAGTTGATATGCAAGATTACTCGGTTTACCTTCGGTTTAGGTTGGTATATCGTGGGTGCTAAATCGTGCACCAACAACAATTGTCTTGGAGAGTGTTAATCTTTTGACCCAACACTATGCCAAAGAAGAAAAAAAACAACCTTTGGCAAAAGGTATGGAGCTTGTGATGATTATGATGATGATTTTGAAATCCGACTTAAAGTATAATTAAGTCACCCACAGCCGCAAGAATTTTTGTTGTTGTTGATGATTATAATGAGCTTGAATTGAGAGACGTGTATTAGCCAGATGAATATGAAAAGGAAGATTATGGTTACTTTCTATTGTTTACTGGCTTTGGGGTTGATTGCGATGGAGTTGTTTTTTGGGAGGCCCAGGATTCGAGGGGAATAACACATGGAGACCAAAGGTATATACGAATAGCCAGACGTAACAACCTAGTTACTGATTTTCTCAAAATGAAAAAATAGAGCAAGGTTCAAACCGGTAAAGTCGATGGCGAGTTTGCCATTAGTGAAACGGCCAGTAGCATTGTGGTCGAAGAAGTCACGTTCATAGGGAGGGAAATTGGCCTTGACAAGGGTAGTGAGACGGTTGTTGTTACCGGCATCGACAACTGAATCTCCCATATGATCAAAGCCGGTACAAGAGGCTGACCAGTCCCAACGCCGGCAGCAATAACCAAAAAGCTCATCAACAATATTGTAAACATCTTTATTTTTCTATGTAAATGTACGTAGTAAGCGAGAGAGATAAAGAGAGGGTTGAGAAGTGAAGAAGTAGTGAAAATGGTTAGTGGTTTTAAAGGAAGAGAGGTTGCTTGATAAAGAAGGAACTTTTTTAATTTGCTTTGAAGCTGCATGCACCAATCCGAATCCTCTGTTGCATTTCATTTACTTTTACTCAAAACCAATTATTTTTTATATGTTTTCATATGTGTAGTTTCGGAGGACTAATAAATCACTAAAAATAGTTTGACTTCTAGCATAGCATGAGAAGGATATGTTTAGTGTGGAAAATGGTGCAAGTTTGGAAAAATAAAAAAGATTAGAAACATAGATATGAAATGTTTCATAACTGTGAGAATCCTTAAAAATCAATAATAATAAAAAAAAAAGGAGCATATATATAGTTTTTTTTTTTTTGCTGGGTAGAACATCCTTAATCTAAGGATCGTACAACTATGAGGTCGAGTAAACGTCTCAAAAGTCTCTAATTTTTTTTGACAAATCTCCTATCTCTCTCTCTATTCTTCATACTCTCACTTTTTTTAATAAAAGATGGTGAAACGATTTTAGCCTTCTAATTTCATTGATTTAGATTAAATTTTTAAATAAAAAAACAAACTCAACTCTCATTTTTGACCCGAGAAACTCACCTGGTTACTCACGTCTCAATCCAGCCGCCGGCGATTCTTCCGTCGTCGGAGCTCCTGCTGCTGTCGTTCTTCACCAACTCGAGTTGAATCAAGTTGTTCTTCAAAATGCAGGTGCGTTACTTCTCATTAGAGTAGCTTTTGGTTGAATTTGTTTTTGATTTGTAAATTTAGAAATTCAATTGGATTTAGATCGAAGAAAGCTTATCACATTGGGTGTTTTACAAAGGTTTATTGGTCGATTGAGCTATCTATTAGATAAGAAAGGGATTTGGCTTTCGATTTCAGTGAATTAAGGAGATTAGAACTCGTTTACCATTCGATTCGATTTTGATAGGAGAGAGAGAATGTGGTGAAACTGGTAATACTGGTATATTTAGTAAAACTAGTAAAACTAGTAGTAGTACTAATTATGATTTTTTTATATTGGTTGGTTTGGCAGGATACAATATGCGAGAACGTCAACCTACATTTTAAATTTGAAGGACGCATGTATAGTATAATGTTCAAGAGGAATATAACATTGTTGATGTTAAAAGCAAGGATACAGAGGAAGCTTGGGTTTGTTGAAAGTAACGTTCAGTTGCAGCTGAGCTACAAGCCACTACTGGTAGAAACATTGGAGCATTGTGAGCTTAATGATGATGAGGATGTTAATGTTTATCTAGACTCTGTTAATTATGAGAAGCGAAGATATATGTTGTTTGTGAATGTCATCCCTTCTGAGCCTCAGCCTGAACAAGTTCCCATAGTGCCCATAGTGCCCACAGTGCCCACAATGCCCATAGTGGACCAAAGTTCTGTCGGTATGAACTTTGAAAACCAACATGAGAAGGATGGTGAAATCGGACCTAACGCCATTGTTGTCTACGTAGGCAAAGAAAAGGCTGTAGAGGGTGATTCTAATAAAGAGGGTGAAGCTGAATCACGTGATGAAGGTGATGAATATAATGAGCCACGCCCTGTTGTAGAACCGTGTAAGTATATTGAACCATGGGATGACGGTTTGGATCTGACTAAATTTCAAGAATTTCCAAACAAGAAGGCATTGCAAGATGTGGTGGATAGAGCTTCATTCTCTAACTTTTTTAGTTTTGAAATAGTAAAGTCAGACAAGGTGCGTTATGTGGTCAAACGTCCTAAAGAAGGATGTAACTGGGGTTTACGAGGTGGTAGGATTCGAGATACAGATATTTTCTCGATTAGAAGGCACAACAAGATGCATACATGCTCTCTGGCTAGTCAAATTTCAAGCAACAGTAAGAGACAAGGCACTCCACAATTAGTTGCTTCTCTTTTACATGGTGATTATCCAGGGCAAATGGACACTCCACCTCCAAAAATTATCATGGATCTTGTCAAGACAAAATTAGGTGTTGATATATCATATTCCACGGCGTTGAGAGAGAAAAATCAAGCTGTTACTGATTTGAAAGGTAGCCCAGAAGAAAGCTACAAGATGCTGCGATGTTATCTGCACATGTTAGAGAAGGTTAATCATGGTACAAGATCATATGTGCATTGCAATGAGAATAATAAATTCATGTACTTGTTCATAGCTTTGGGAGCTAGCATTGAAGGATTTAAAGTCATGAGGAAAGTTATAACTATGGATGCAACTTTTCTAAAGAACGGATATAAGGGTGTTCTTGTTTTTGCGTCAACTCAAGATCCTAACCGTCACCATTATCCCTTGGCGTTTGGTGTTCTTGATGGTGAGAATGATGCAAGTTGGAATTGGTTTTTGGAGATGTTGAAAACCG